>NC_090331.1:96836961-97040098 GCF_035084215.1 Heptranchias perlo | reverse complement strand
TGACAGTTGGAGTTGGGATCGGAGTGGGTGTTGGAGTGGGGTCGGGGGGTGAGAGGGGGTGGGGGGGGTTGGAGGGGGGTCGGGGGGTGAGAGGGGGTCGGGGGGGTTGGAGGGGGGTTGGAGGGGGGTCGGGGGGGTGAGAGGGGGGTCGGGGGGTCGGAAGGGGGTCGGGGGGGGCGAGAGGGGGTCAGGGGGTCGGGGGGTGAGAGGGGGTCGGGGGGGTCGGGGGGTGAGAGGGGGGTCGGGGGGGTGAGAGGGGGGTCGGAGGGTGAGAGGGGGTCGGGGGGGTGAGAGGGGGGTCAGGGGGGTTGGAGGGGGGTCGGGGGGGTTGGAGGGGGGTCGGAGGGTGAGAGGGGGTCGGGGGGGTTGGAGGGGGGTCGGAGGGTGAGAGGGGGTCGGGGGGGTGAGAGGGGGGTCGGGGGGGTTGGAGGGGGGTCGGGGGGGTGAGACGGGGGTCGGGGGGGTGAGAGGGGGGGTTGGGGGGGTCGGGGGGTGAGAGGGGGGTCGGGGGGGTCGGGGGGGTGAGAGGGGGGTCGGGGGGTGAGAGGGGGGTCGGGGGGGTCGGGGGGATGAGAGGGGTCGGGGGGGTGAGGGGGGGGTCGGGGGGGTCGGGGGGGAGTAACTCATCACAGGCAGAAATTGAAAAAGTGATGTCACATGTCAGCAGGTAGGTGATTGGTTGGTGAGTTCCACTTTTTTTTCTCTCCAGCTTAAAGCAGGGGGTTAACTAAAAACTTAAAACAATAATTTAATGTAGATAAAGTAATTAGTCAATAAAACTAAGAATCGCGACTGATTTAAAAACTCTATGAAGAATATAAATAAATTCTGGTTCGACAACGATGGCCGGTCAGGTGGTGTGTTGTAACTGCAGCATGTGGGAGTTTGTGGCGAGCATCGTGATCCCAGACAATCACATCTGCAGGAAGTGTCTGCAGTTCGAGGAACTTCGGCTCAGAGTCGTTGAGCTGAGTCTGAGCTGCAGACATTACGATGCATCAGGGAGGGGGAGAGTTACCTGGACACTTTGATCCAGGAGACAGTCACACCCCCTTAGGTTAAGCAGTAATTTAGATTCATTCAGTGTTCAGGGACAGGAGGATGTGACTGCGAGTCAGGCAGGTATGGGGACCCAGGATACAGTGATGGAGGAGACTCAGCCTTTGACCTTGTCCAACAGGTACGAGGTACTTGCTACCTGTGTGAATGAGAACAAAGACTGCAGGGAGGATGGGCAAACTGACCACAGCACCGTGTACAGGAGGCCACTCAAGTGGGGGGAGTGAAAAGGAACGTGGTCGTGTTAGGGGGTAGTATAGTCAGGGGGATAGACACTGTTGTCTGCGGCCATGACCGAGAGTCCTGAAGGCTGTGTTTCCTGCCCGGTGCCAGGGTTAAGGACATCTCCTCACGGCTGGAGAAGAACTTGGAGCGTGAGGGGGAGGATCCAGTTGTCGTGATCCACGTGGGAACCAATGACACAGGTAGAACTAGGAATGAGGTTCTGCTGAGACAGTTTGAGGAGCTCGGGTCTAAATTAATAAGCAGAACCTCAAAGGTAATAATCTCTGGATTACTGCCTGAGCCAGGTGCAAATTGGCACAGGGTCAAACAGATCAGAGAGTTGCATGCGTGGCTCAGAGTGGTGTGGGAGACAGGGGTTTCAATTCATGGGGCACTGGCACCAGTCCTGGGGAAAGAGGGAGCTGTTCCATTGGGACAGTCTCCACTTAAACCGGGCTGGGACCAGTGTCCTGGTGAATCGAATAACTAGGGCTGTAGACAGGACATTAAACTAAAAGGGGGGGGAGGGGTCAGGTGAGGTGAAATTTATAAATCTAATGAGAAAAGTTAAGACAATAGAACAATGTAGTGATTTGGGTAAAGATAAGCAGAGTGAGGCAGGAAGGGACAGAGAGTTTACCAATAATAGAGCAACAAGTAAGGTCAAAGCAGGAAAAAAAGGTAAAAAGTAAAAATTAAAGGCTCTTTATCTGAATGCACGGAGCATTCGTAACAAGATAGATGAATTAATGGCACAAGTAGAGATAAATGGGTTTGATCTAGTAGCCATTACTGAGACATGGTTACAAAATGACCAAGGTTGGGAACTAAATATTCCAGGGTACAAGACATTTAGAAAAGACAGGCAGAATGGAAAAGGAGGGGGTGTAGCCCCAATAATAAAGGATGAGATAGGGACAGTGGTGAAAAAGGATCTGGGCTCAGAAGATCAGGAAGTAGAATCAGTGTGGGTGGAAATTAGAAATAACAAGAGGCAGAAAACACTGGTGGGAGGAGTTTATAGGCTGCCTAATAGTAGCTATACTGTTGGACAGAGTATTAATCATAAAATAATAGGAGCTTGAAACAAAGATAATGCAATAATCGTGGGGGACTTTAATCTTCATATAGACTGGGCAAATCAAATTGGCAAAGGTAGTCTGGAGGAGTTTGGATGCAATGAATTCGAGATGGTTTCATAGAGCAATACATTATGGAACTAACCAGGGAAGAGGCTATTTTAGATCTTGTATTGTGTAATGAGATAGGGTTAATTAGTAATCTCACAGTAAAAGAACCCCTGGGGAAGAGCGATCATAATATGAAAGAATTTCACATTGAGCTTGAAATGTATTTAAGTTAGAAACTAGAGTCTTAAACTTAAATAAAGCCAATTACATGGGTATGAGGGGCGAGTTGGCAAAGGTAGATTGGGAAATTAAATTAAAGAGTTTGACAGTTGAAAAGCAATGGCAAACATTTAAAGAAATATTTCAATATTCTCAACAAATATACATTCCATTGAGAAATAAAAACTCCACGGGAGGAGTGATCCACCCGTGGCTAACTAAAGAAGTTAAGGATAGTATTAGATTGAAAGAAGAGGCCTTTAATGTTGCCAAGAAGAGTAATAAGCCTGGGGATAGGGCGAGTTTTAGAAACCAACAAAGGACGACCAAAAAATTGATTAAAAGGGAGAAAATAGAATATGGAAGTAAACTAGCAAGAAATTTAAAAACAGATTGTAAGAGCTTCTACAAGTATGTAAAAAGGAAGAGAGTAGCAAAAGTAAATGTTGGTCCCTTAGAGGCTTTTTAAAAAAAATTCGTTCACGGGATGTGGGCGTCACTGGCAAGGCCAGCATTTATTGCCCATCCCTAATTGCCCTCGAGAAGGTGGTGGTGAGCCGCCTTCTTGAACCGCTGCAGTCCGTGTGGTGACGGTTCTCCCACAGTCCTGTTAGGAAGGGAGTTCCAGGATTTTGACCCAGCGACAATGAAGGAACGGCGATATATTTCCAAGTCGGGATGGTGTGTGACTTGGAGGGGAACGTGCAGGTGGTGTTGTTCCCATGTACCTGCTGCCCCTGTCCTTCTAGGTGGTAGAGGTCGTGGGTTTGGGAGGTGCTGTCGAAGAAGCCTTGGCGAGTTGCTGCAGTGCATCCTGTGGATGGTACACACTGCAGCCACAGTGCGCCGGTGGTGAAGGGAGTGAATGTTTCGGGTGGTGGATGGGGTGCCAATCAAGTGGGCTGCTTTATCTTGGATGGTGTCGAGCTTCTTGAGTGTTGTTGGAGCTGCACTCATCCAGGCAAGTGGAGAGTATTCCATCACACTCCTGACTTGTGCCTTGTAGATGGTGGAAAGGCTTTGGGGAGTCAGGAGGTGAGTCACTCGCCGCAGAAAACCCAGCCTCTGACCTGCTCTAGTAGCCACAGTATTTATATGGCTGGTCCAGTTAAGTTTCTGGTCAATGGTGACCCCCAGGATGTTGATGGTGGGGGATTCGGCGATGGTAATGCCGTTGAATGTCAAGGGGAGGTGGTTAGACTCTCTCTTGTTGGAGATGGTCATTGCCTGGCACTTATCTGGCGCGAATGTCACTTGCCACTTATGAGCCCAAGCCTGGATGTTGTCCAGGTCTTGCTGCATGCGGGCTCGGACTGCTTCATTATTTGAGGGGTTGCGAATGGAACTGAACACTGTGCAATCATCAGCGAACATCCTCATTTCTGACCTTATGATGGAGGGAAGGTCATTGATGAAGCAGCTGAAGATGGTTGGTCCGAGGACACTGCCCTGAGGAACTCCTGCAGCAATGTCCTGGGGCTGAGATGATTGGCCTCCAACAACCACTACCATCTTCCTTTGTGCTAGGTATGACTCCAGCCACTGGAGAGTTTTCCCCCTGATTCCCATTGAGACAGGAGAAATTATAACGGGGAATCAGGAAATGGCAGATGCGTTAAACAAATATTTTGCTTCTGTCTTCACAGTAGAAGACATCAAAAGCATACCAGAAATAGTGGGGAACCAAGGGGTAAATGAGAGTGAGGAACTTAAAACAATTAATATCACTAGAGGAAAAGTACTGGACAAACTAATGGGACTAAAAGCCGACAAATCCCCTTGACCTGATGGCCGACATCCTAGGGTTCTAAAAGAGGTGGCTGCAGAGATAGCGGATGCATTGGTTATGATCTTCCAAAATTCTCTAGATTCTAGAACGGTCCCAGCGAATTGGAAGGTAGCAAATGTTACCCCGCTGTTCAAGAAAGGAGTGAGAGAGAAAACAGGGGACTACAGGCCAGTTAGCTTGACATCAGTCGTCGGGAAAATGCGGGAATCCATTATTAAGCAAGTGGTAACAGGGCACTTAGAAAATCATAATATGATTAGGCAGAGTCAACATGGTTTTATGAAAGGGAAATCGTGTTTGACAAATTTATTAGGGTTTTTTGAGAATGTAACTAACAGGGTAGATAAAGGGGAACCAGTGGATATTGTATATTTGGATTTTCAAAAGTCATTTGATAACGTGCCACATAAAAGGTTGTTACACAAGATAAGGGGTCATGGGATTGGAGGTAATATATTAGCATGGATAGAGGATTGGTTAACAGACAGAAAACAGAGAGTAGGGATAAACGGGTCATTTTCGGGTTGGCAGGCTGTAACTAGTGGGGTGCCGCAAGGATCAGTGCTTGGGCCTCAGCTCTGAGGAGGACGCAAAAAGACTGCAAAGAGATATAGACAGGTGAAGTGAGTGGGTAAGAAGGTGGCAGATAGGGTATAATGTGGGGAAATGTGAGGTTATTCACTTTGGTAGGAAGAATAGAGAAACAGAATATTTTTTAAATGTTGGTGTTCAGAGAAACTTGGATGTCCTCGTACAAGAAATACAAAAGTTAGTATGCAGGTACAACAAGAAATTAGGAAGGCAAATGGGATATTGGCCTTTATTGCAAAGGGGTTGGAGTACAAGAGTAAGGAAGTCTTACTAAAGTTGTACAGGGCATTGGTAAGACCTCACCTGGAGTACTGCATACAGTTTTGGTCTCCTTATCTAAGGAAGAATATACTTGCCTTCGAGGCGGTGCAACGAAGATTCACTAGATTAATTCCTGGAATGAGAGGGTTGTCCAATGAAGAGAGGTTGAGTAGAATGGGCCTATACTCTCTGGAGTTTAGAAGAATGAGAGGTGATCTCATTGAAACATATAAGATTATAAGGGGGCTTGACAGGGTAGATGCGGAGAGGTTGTTTCCCCTGGCTGGAGAGTCTAGAACTAGGGGGCATAGTTGCAGGATATGAGGTCAGCCATTCAAGACTGAGATGAGGAGGAATTTCTTCACGCAGAGGGTTGTGAATCCTTGGAATGCACTACCCAGAGGGCTGTGGATGCTGAGTCATTGAATATATTTAAGGCTGAGATGGACTGTAGGACTGTAGGATTTTTGGACTCTAGGGGAATCAAGGGATATGGGGATCGGGCAGGAAAGTGGAGTTGAGGCCGAAGATCAGCCATGATCTTATTGAATGACGGAGCAGGCTCGAGGGGCTGTATGGCCTACTCCTGCTCCTGTTTCTTGTGTTCTTATGGTCTTATGCAGGACACCACAAGGCCAATAGCGCAGGACATCACAAGGCCAATAGCGCAGGACACCAGAAGGCCGATAGTGTAAGACGTTACAACGTCCATAGTGAACAACACGACAAAGCCCATAGTGCAGGTAACCACAAGGCCCATAGTGCAGGACACCACAAGGTCCATAGTGCAGGTAACCACAAGGCCCATAGTGCAGGACATCACAAGGTCCATAGTGCAAGCACAAGGTCCATAGTGCAAGCACAAGGTCCATAGTGCAGGTAACCACAAGGTCCATAGTGCAGGACACCACATGGTCCATAGTGCAGGACACCACAAGGTCCATAGTGCAGGACACCACAAGGTCCATAGTGCAGGACACCACATGGTCCATAGTGCAGGACACCACAAGGTCCATAGTGCAGGACACCACATGGTCCATAGTGCAGGACACCACAAGGTCCATAGTGCAGGTAACCACAAGGCCCATAGTGCAGGACACCACATGGTCCATAGTGCAGGACACCACAAGGTCCATAGTGCAAGCACAAGGTCCATAGTGCAAGCACATCAAGGTCCATAGTGCAGGTAACCACAAGGTCCATAGTGCAGGACACCACATGGTCCATAGTGCAAGCACATCAAGGTCCATAGTGCAGGACACCACAAGGCCCATAGTGCAAGACCACACAAGGTCCATAGTGCAGGACACCACATGGTCCATAGTGCAAGCACAAGGTCCATAATGCAAGCACATCAAGGTCCATAGTGCAGGACACCACAAGGTCCATAGTGCAGGACACCACAAGGCCCATAGTGCAAGACCACACAAGGCCCATAGTGCAGGACACCACAAAGTATAGAAAAGAAAGAGGACAGATGATGAAATAAATCCGGGTGCAATGGGCAATGACGTCAGGCTTACGTATTAAAATCCTGAAGAATTGTGGGAGGGAAGGAAGACTGGGGGGAGTTGAGGCGTTTCACAGATTTGAGCTACTGTGAGAGATTGAATCAGTGTTGGAAATAGTGCACCAAGCCCTGCTACAGTGCAACCTGAACTCATCACGTTTACAGTGAGGCCTTCTCCCTGTTGTCATCATTTCTCATGGTTCTGAATTACTTATCATTGAAGTCAGTGAAAAATTTCCTCCATTAAACGTCCCTCTCCGTACTCCGTATTACTGCTGCTTAACTCTTATAGAAGTTTATAGACGTGTCGGGCCCTGAATGTGGAGTGGGTCCTGAGTGCTGGAGTCCAGTCTGGGAGTTAAATCTCCTGACATATTTAGGCATAATTTTGAGCTAACTATAGGACAGAAGGTTTGTATTAAAATGAACAAAGAGCGGAATTTGGTACAATTACATTGGATTACATAGAATTTCTACAGCACGGAAACAGGCCAATCAGCCCAACTGGTCTATGCCGTACGAGCCTCTTCCCACCCCTCTTCATCAACACGGTTGGACAGTAAATTCTACCCGTATGTAGTTTTATAACAGTAAAACTACTTGTAATGTTTCCCTAGCATTGAAATTGACCTACCCAGTAGGTTGCTGCTAAGTTCTAGAGAGTGATATTCTCAATTAAAAGTTGCATTAAGATAAGTCAACAAGTTAAACTTCTGCATTACCAAGGAGCCCTCCTGGGCCGATTACCTGCTAGTGCGAGAGTTTGAATTTCTCATTACTTTAATAACTGGAGCTGCTGCTGAAGAGTCTCGCTCTCCCTAAACTTTTTCAATGCAGTACAGGGTACTGTACAGGTAGTTCGAGCAGCCACCTGTGTGTTACAGGTATGAGGCCAGCTCCACGGCTGACTATAATGTACAGGATGCTCTGTGCTGCATGGGTGCAGGGAACTCATGCAGGCATCTCCCTCCCCCTCAACATCATGATAACAAAGCACCTTATAGGGAGGTGACTTTCCCCAGGCAGTGTGTGGACTTTGCCCCAGGATAAGGAAGTGTGAACCCGGAGAACTGTAATCAATCCTACGGAGGTGACTGTACCTTTCTCTTTCTGCTGAGGTCGATTTGGGCATCTTGAGGGCAGCCTGAAGAAAACATTGAAAACCACAAGTTCAGTTTATCATCACACCACAATCTTTTCAATGGACACACACGGCGCACTGAGGAATAAGAGGGTGACATGGACCCAAGGACAGTGCAAAGCCAACCCTTCGCTGATCAGAGGGAGGTCTCCAATATCTTTAAGGGGGTCAAAAAACGTTGGAATATTTAAGCAAGCTGAAGCAGTTTCAAGAAACACGGTCCTCCCTTTTCCATCTCCTGGTTACATCTTGTAACTGTCAGTATAAATCATTGTGAAACCTGCTGCTTACACTTAGGCTCTGATTTTATATCATAGGATTACATAGAATGTACAGCCCAGAAATAGGCCATTCGACCCAACTGGTCTGTGCTGGTGTTTATGCTCCAAATGAGCCTCCTCCCACCCTACTTCATCTCACCCTATCCTTCCTACTCCTTTCTCCCTCACGTGTTTATCCAGCTTCCCCTTAAATGTATCTATGATATTCGCCTCAACTACTCCTTGTGGTAGTGAGTTCCACATTCTCACCACTCTCTGGGTAAAGAAGTTTCTCCTGAATTCCCTATTGGATTTATTAGTGACCATCTTATATTTACGGCCCCTAGTTCTGAGCTTCCCCCACAAGTGGGAACATCTTCTCTACATCTACCCTATCAAACCCTTTTAGAATCTTAAAGACCTCTATCAGGTCACCCCTCAGTCTTCTCTTTTCTAGAGAAAAGAGCCCCAGCCTGTTCAGCCTTTCCTGTTCTTGAATGAATACATAGAAAAGCCCAGTTTGGGATGTCACTCTGAATGCACTGGAGAAAAAATGTCAAGCTCAAGAAGCAAACAGAAGCTTGGAGTGGAATCCCACAGCAGTGGTCGAACTCTCACCTCTGAGTCAGAAGACCATGGGCTCAAGACCCACTCCAGAGACTTGAGCACATAATCCAGGCTGACACTCCCAGTGCGGTACTGGGGGAGTGCTGCACTGTCAGAGGTGCCATCTTTCGGATGAGACATTAAACCGATGCCCCGTCTGCCCCCTCAGGTGGACATAAATCATCCCATGGCACTATTCAAAGAAGAGCAGTGGAATTCTCCCAGAGTCCTGGCCAATATTTATCCCTCAACAACATCAACAAAACAGATTATCTGATCATTATCTCATTGTTGTTTGTAGAATCTTGTGCTCAAATTAACTGCTGCTTGTCCAACATTACAACAATGATTACACTTCAGAAGTGCTTTATTGGCTGTAAAGCAAGTTGGGATGTCCTGAGGTCATGAAAGATACTATATAAATGCAAGTTCTTTCTTTACCAATTATTCCTATGTCACTCACCATGTAGCTGCTGAATGCGTTGGAATCATTATCCACCATTGTGATCAGCTCATCCATTGTGCGATGGAACGGAGCAATCAGTCTCCTCATCAGACCATCCAGATGATCAAACTGTCGCTTCCCGTAGGTCATTAGTCCAACCATTGAGCCCAGTGCTGCACCCTACACAAAGAAAGCAGATCGAGGAGTCAGGAGTTCAGATACACTGAAGCCAAACTCTTGTCACCAAGAAATGTCTTCGGTCATATAGCTGGGCACGAGTGTTTCAAAGCTTTGGAGTGGCAGAGAAAAGAGGCTTGTGTTTGTGTCATGAGGGATTGTTCGGGTAACTGGTGGAACAACAGTGCCAGTGAAAGGTAGCAAGTAATGACTCTGTGGACTGTCACATTTGGTCGGGGAATTGATTGCACCAGCTCTGTGACTGAGTGTAGACAGCTTTAAAATTAAAAATACAGTCTGTATTCTAAATTTTTTAATTTCATTTGTAAATGACATTACTCATTGGAGAGACACGCAGAACTCACAACCCTGCACCAGGGGGCGACACTGGATTCTCCCTTGGATTGTAAATTAGTTTCTAGGCACATCGCAAAACTTAATGTACAAACCATGGCGGCCACGGCTGCAGCAACAGAGCCTCCCCCAGGGGCCGCAGACCTCGATCCAACACTTTGGATAAACTTCCGCAAAGGCAAAGAAACCAGGCAGCCCTCGTCCTTCTCATCCAGCACCATGTATCTGATGGAAACAAAGACACCGTATATGGAACAACCTTCCTAGTTCTTAAAGGCTCAGGGGAGACCCCGAGGGTTCAGACATTTTAGGAATATCTATAAATAATAGTAACATAAAAGAAATAGTTGGATTGAAGAAAAACTGTGCCCAGCTCTGGAATTTGCAACGGTTTCTGATCTAACCAGATGTCCCATTCTCAAATCACATTATATCAATGATATTCGCTCATATTGGCCATATTGGCCTTATTGGTCATTCTGGTGTGTTATCTCTGAAGATTGGTTAAATAATTTAGTAGAATAGAAGGTTAAATTGAGTAGAAAGTCACCAGATGGCCAATTTATTACAGAATGGGTGGAAATGATAAAGGATGGGTGGGAATGATAAAGGATGGGTCAAGCCAATGTGGGTTAGATTCCTGAATGCACAGGTTCCAAACACCACCGACATTTTTTTCTGAAACCCACTCCATTTCGTGGAAGAGGTTTAAGGAGGGGAATGTACTTGATATTTTATACTCTATATGCTAATGTTTTCGACTATATATTGCTAAATATATTTTTATGTTAGGTTAGACCTTGAGAGTAACTTGAATGGCCCACAAAGGGTGTTGGGATAGTTAGGATATAGTGCAGCAGGATAGGTAGGGTAGGCATAACGGATTCTGCCACCAAAGGCGGAAACATCCTTGGGCAGACCAGGCAGCCAGAGTGAGATAAGCAGGAGTAAATGCAGCGGAGACCGTTTATATTTAGCCATAATATAGACTAAAAGTAAGAACGAACAATAGACTGAGCTTTTAACAATGTAAAAATTAACACAATTAACAAGAGATAAGCTAGTTTAGGGATAATGGGAAAGTACTGGGAAAGAAGCAAAGAGCAGCTGAGCAATGTAAGGAATAGAATGTGACATCCTTAAGGGTAGAGAGAGTGGGGCTCCCATAACTCACTGGCATGTCGGGAGTTGTTTACTGATATAGCAAACCCCATTGTGTACTTGTGCTTTGGGAGTACTGCTCATTCCATTTTAATTGCTTGTCCCAGCTGAGGTGTCCCAGTTCCTAAGTATGACTTCTGTCCTTAAGTCCTGTTATAAGTACGTTGTACAGCTTTAAAATCTATCTATATACGCAGCACTTTCCTGTAGCTTATGTGGACTTTGGACTAATAAAGTTACAGATGTGTTGAGATTCCTTGAACATACTGAGTAAACACACACGCCCAGGCCAACACATATTAATACAGATAAGTGCAACATAATGCATTTGGAACAGGAAACAAGAAAAACATAATGAAGGAAAATTTATTACCAAAGATGGAAGAGGAAGAACACTTGGGGTGATGCCTTCATAGCCTCACCCCTCCCTATCGCTGTAAAACCTCCAGCCCTACGACCCCTCCCCCAAATTCTCTGTCCCTCTAACTCTGGCCTTTTGTGAATCCTGCTTTCCTTTGCCCATCATTGGTGGCTGTGCCTTCAGCCACTTAGGCCCCACACTCTGGAATTCCCCTCCCAAAGCCCTCCACCTCACCACCTCCCTCTCCTCCTTTAACCCCACCTCTTTGACCAAGCTTTCGGTCACCCCTCCAAATATCTCCTTCTTTGTCTCGGCGCCCATTTTCGTCTGAGTACGCCTCTGTGAAGCTCCTTGGGCCGTTTTTTTCTATGTTAAAGGCATAAATATAAATGCAAGTTGTTGTTGATTATTGACAGTCAGCGTGAAGTCGTAGCAACAGGGCCAATAAAGTACTGGGATGCATCTTTATAGTAACTGAAGTTGAACTTATGATTGTAACCTTGTACAAATCACTAGTAAGAGCCCATTTGCAACACTGGGTGTGGTTTTACTCACTATAGCCTCAAAAAGGGGGTTTGGAGACGAGCAGTGGGAATGATTCTGGGACTTGGGGCCCTGATTTATTGAGAAAGAATTACAGAACTGTAGTTGTTTTCATTGGAGAAAAGAAATGGGGGTGGGGATCTGATCCAGGCTTTTAAAATACTCGATATGGATGGAAGTAGGCAGTTTAGTTTGGATTGTGAACACAGAACCAGAGGACTCAAGTCCAAAGTTAACAAGCTGGAGAGGAGTAGGACCTGGGGGACAAAGGGAAGCAAATAATTGAAGGTCTATGACCAGGAAGGTGAGATTATCGTGAAAGTGAATAAGGTGTTAGGATGTATTACCAGGACAATTAAACATAAGGCATTGGTCAGGCCATATCTCGAATATTGTGTCCAGTTTTGGTTCCTTCACATGGTGGGGGATATAAAGGCCCTGGAAAAGGTTCAGAGGAGAGCCACTAGATTGATACCTACTTTAAGGGCCCTCAGCTAACAGATCTATGACTTATAACTCTAGAAAACCTTAGACTTCAAGGAGATTTGATTGAGATCTTTAAAATAATGAAAGGATTCAATTGGGTCCAAGTGACTGGGCTCCTTGAGTTGGATAGGTTAAGGAGGACCAGAGGACATGAGTAAAGGTTACAGGAATTACGTCTTTTCACAGAGAGTTGCTAAACTCTAGAATGAGTTGGCCACATGTGCCGTGAGTACAGATTCTCTGCAAGCAGTCAAAGGGGAAGTGGAATGGTGGCAAATATATCTATTTATAGAAGGTAGCTGGGTCTTTGGGGGGGGGGGTGTCACCCAGGTAATATGGTCTCCGGGGTTTTACTTAATAATCTTCAACGGTTAGAGTGGAATTTCCCAGAGTTTTCCTGGGAAATTGGCCTAAAGTTTTTTCTCTTCTTTTTCTTCTCTCAGGCTCGATGGACCAGCTGGTCTTTACCTGTCCATTTTTGTACGTTCCGGTGTGATAGAAGATTAGGGCGGTGTTTGTTCTCACAAAGTAGGTGGAGCAGGCTCGCAACACGTGAAGCAAATGGAGCAACTAATTAGATCCAAAAAGAAAACTGGATAAATTTGTGGTTAGAGGATGGGATTGGAGGTTACAGGGACAAGCATTGACAGAGCAAGTTAGTTACTCCAAGGTACACAATGCTGGCTGTGCAACGGGGATTAAGTATAAAGTATCCACCCCGGTGGACATGGGTAAATATTCTGGGTCTGCCTGGTTATCTTTTGTGAGTGGGGGAGTATTTATGCAGGAGTTTCCACCTGGTGATAAATAAATTGGGTAGAGTTCAAAATACAGGGGATTATTAACAGTGGTTTTTTTGGTTAAAGTCCATGATTCAGCAAGACAACCACTAGACGCTGCTGTAAGAAACCGAGTCATAACTAGTACAGTTTTATTCCATTCGCTACCTTGATGAAATGTCCTTCTTAGATGTAGATTCAAGCCCCCCTCCAGGATTTAAATACATTTTAATATCACTTCTGGGGGATACTGAGGCAGTGCTGCATTGTTGGAGGTGCCATCTTTTGGATGATTTACAGGAGGAATGAGGAGGCCACTTAGTCCTTCAAAGGTAAGAAACTAAATGAGGGAGAGGAGCAAAAAGATCTGGGAATACAGATACATAAATCGCTGAAAGTAGCGACACAAGTTGATAAGGCCATAAAGAGTGCAAACTGGGGATCATTTCTAGAGGAATAGAATACAGAAGAGCGAGGTAATGTTAAATTTCTATAGAACCTTGGTTGGACCACACTGTGGAGCACTGGGAGCAGTTCCAGTCTCCATACTTCATAAAGGATATTGAAGCACTGGAAAAAGTGCAGAAAGGTATACAAGGATGTCACCAGAATCGAGAGGATGCAACTATCAGGAAAGATTGAACAGGCTGGGGCTCTTTGCTCTAGAAAAGAGAAGACTAAGAGGAGACCTGATAGAGGTCTTCAAAATTATGATAGGGTGGATGTGGAGAATCTGCTCTCAGAACAAGGGGGCAACAATATAAGATAGTCACTAACAGATCAAATAAATAATTTAGGAGGAATTTCTTTACACAGAGTGGTGAGAATGTGGAACTCGCTGCCACGTGGAGTGGTTGAAGCAAATAGCACTGATACTCTTAAGAGGAGGCCTGATGCATTCATGAGGGAGAAGAGAATAGAGGGATATGGGGCCAGGGTGAGAGGTCATTACAGTGGGAAGAGGCTCATATGGAATATAAACATGGCATAGGCCAATTGGGCCGAATAGCCTTTTTCTGTGCTGTGGGTTCCATGTAAATCTATATAAAAACCAAATCCAACTATTCAGGTGGATGTAAAAGATCCCATGGCACTATTTGGGGAAGAGTTGGCATTTTTCCCAGTGTCCTGGCCAATATTTCTCACTCACAACCACCACTGAAAACACAACAGCTGGTCATTTATCTCATTGCTGTTTGAACCTTGCTATGCAACAACCATGACTACACTTCAGAAGTAAAGCCATTGGTTGTACAGCACTTTGGGACATCCCGAGGACGTGATAAGGCACAATGTAAATGCAGGTACTTCTTTCATTCTTTCTGTAGGAAGAGATTTCCACCTTTGGAATTTGGATTCACACTGCTAATGGTTTCTCATTCTACAATCTGCAAAGACTTCCAGGTAAGATCTGATGGGATGTTGTTTTACATATGAGAGCAATGCGGTTGATGTGGTGTATATGGACTTTCAAAAGGTGTTTGATAAAGTGTCGCATAATAGTGTCATCAAGATTGAAGCCCATGGAATAAAGGAGTCAGTAGCAGCATGGATACAGAATTGGCTAAGTAACAGGAAACAGAGGGTAGTGGTGAGTGGTTGTTTTTTGGACTGGAGGGTGGTGTACAGTGGTGTTCCCCAGGGGTCAGTTGCTTTTCTTCATATATACTAATGACTTAGACTTGGGTGTACAGGGCACAATTTCGAAATTTGCAGTGAGGAGGATAGTGATAGACTTCAAGAGGATACAGGCAGGCTGGTGGAATGGGCGGACACGTGGCAGATGAAATTTACTGCAGAAAAATACGAAGTGATACATTTTGGTAGGAAGAACGAGGAGAGGCAATATAAACTAGAGGGCACAACTCTAAAAGGGGTACAGGAACAGAGAGATCTGGGGGTATATGTGCACAAATCATTGAAGGTGACAGGGCAGGTTGAGAAAGCAGTTTAAAAAAGCATACAGGATCCTGGGCTTTATAAATAGAGGCATGGAGTACAAAAGTATGGAAGTCATGATAAACCTTTATAAAACACTGGTTCGACCACAACTGGAGAATTGTGTCCAGTTCTGGGCACCGCACTTTAGGAAAGATGAAGGTGCAGAAGAGATTTACTAGAATGATTCCAGGGGTGAGGGACTTTAGTTATGTGGATAGATTGGAGAAGCTGGGGTTGTTTTCCTTGGAACAGAGACGGTTGTGAGGAGATTTGATAGAGGTGTTCAAAATCTACAGTCAGTAAATGTTCAGAGAGCAGCAAAAATGCCCCGTCATTTCCAGCATTCCACCGCTCTCCATCCTCTGTAGTTTGGAACAGACACTGGAGTTACACAGGTCCAGATTTGGGCAGGAGGGGGAAGGAACGTGATACATTCAACAGGGATGGAAATTCAACCTTTCAAGTCACATAGGCCTCGATATTAACACTCCCCCCACCCCGTGCCGGGTGGGAGGTGGTCAGGGGAGGGTGGGTGGTTATAAAGTGAAATGCTCGAAACGCGACCCTAACCCTCCGGGCCTGCGCCCACCGCCATATTAACAGCGGTGGATATCGGGATGTCAGAGTGTCCCACCGTATCGAGGGGGGACACTTCATTTACATATTTAAATCGGGCCCACACACTGCAATTGGGAGCCTGATTTAAAATTGACTGTTGCTCACGGGTTTCCCAGGGGTCGGTGAAAGGGAGACAGGAGCTGCCAGCTCCACAGGGTAAGTGGATGTTTCAGCACTCCTTGTGAGCCAGGAGGAGCAGGAGTGCTCCCCACCCACGCCCCTCAAGGAAGCTTTCGGCTATCCCCCTCCCCCGATCTCCAGCCTCCTCCCCCCGATCTCCAGCCTCCCCCTGACCTCCAGCCCCACCCCCGATCTCTCGCCCCTCCCCTGATCTCCAGCCACTACCCCCCCCCCCCACCGATCTCCAGCCTCTCCCCCCTCCAGATCTCCAGCCTCTCCCCCTCCCGATTTCCAGACCCACCCCCTTGATCTCCAGCCTCTCCCCCCTCCCAATCTCCAGCCCTTCTACCCGATCACCAGTGCCTCCCCGTGATCTCCAGCCCCACCCCTGATCTCCAGCCCCTCCCCATGATCTCCAGCCCCTCCCCCTGATCTCCAGCCTCTCCCCCCCACCAATCTCCAGCATCTCCCCCTCCCGATCTCCAGCCTCTCCCCCCTCCCGATCTCCAGACCCACCCCCCCGATCTCCAGACCCACCCCCCCGATCTCTAGCCCCTCCCACCCGATCTCCAGCCCCTTCCACCCCAGCCCCGATTGCCGACCTTTGCCCCTCCCAATTGCCAGGAACCATCCCCAAGAGTCCCCGGCTGCAGCCTCCTGATGCTGTTGTTCCCTCCTGCCCACTGGCCAGGCTGTCCATTTGTCCAGCTGCCGGGCGGGAGACGGAGATACAAGGTGTTAATGATGTGCTGCCGTTATGTTCGGCGGGGGGAGCCCTCCATGGTTCCCGGTCTTGCCGGGTTCTAGGGCCATTTCTTGCCTCACCTGCACCCTCCCTGTAAATATCGGAGCCAGAAAGTTTGATCTCTCTCCTCAGCATGATCTTCCTCACACGTTGACTGAAGTTTATCCTTCACATACCTTAGAGCACGGAGCGTGTCAGGACAATATAAATCACATGGCGGTGAATTTCCTGGGAGCTGCTCCCGCTCCACCGTCACTGGGTGAACGAGAAACCCTGCTTCTACTGAAGGAGCAGGGGCAGGTCTGAAGAAACTCCTGAGCATTGTGTTTGCTCTTAAGGCTTTGCTTGAGTTACCACAAGAACCACAAGGTCTTTGCTCATTGCTGCATAGAGCAAGAATGAGAGTGTAGGAAAACAGGCCTTTCTAAACCACACCAATATATTCTGCACGAGCAGTGCTGTACCAGACTTACTCAATAATCCTTTCTTTAGCATTGAAAGGAGCGAGAGAATTCAGTCCCAGGCGGCTTACAACCTGCAGTAAAGTGGATAGAGCAACAACATTAATAGGGACAGAGGAACATAGGAACAGGAGCAGGCCATTCAGCCCCTCGAGCCTGTTCCGCCATTCGATTAGATCATGGCTGACCTGTATCTTATCTCAATCTACCCACCTTGGTTCCGTAACCCTTAATAACCTTGCCTCACAAAAATTAATAGAAGGAGGTGACCACAATTCCAAATAGTATCGTGTTAAGAAAAACAACAACATCTTGATTTAAGATACACTGACTGCCTACACACCTCGTATGGTAGGATGGAGGTATTTGTGTCCCATATGTATCTAGACAAACCCAGAAGGGGGGCAACACATCCTTCCCTGCATCATAAAGAAGATGTGTCTTAAAGACACATCAGCTGCTTCCTCAAGAGACGCTTATATATACAATGTATGAAGTGTAGGGATGACCATACTACATGGAGCTGCCATATTACCAAAAGGTATTTAGTAGGGGTGGTTGAGAAGGTGCATGGAGAATGTTTCCATATGAGAAATAACAATGACCTTATTCCTTTGCTCCTCTCCACTGCCTCAAGACTTCTCTCCAGTCTCCCAACCATTCCAGCTCCAGACACTCGTCACTTTGCATTCCTTGCTCGTTCACCCCTTGCCCTCTCCAAATTCATTTCTTCCATTATATCCACCTTGTACCTCCTTGATCTCCTCTCACTCAACTCTTGTTCTCTAAACTACTGCTCCTGGCCCCTACCCTAGCTGACATTGTTAACAGATCCCTTACCTCAGGCACTGTCCTTCTCTCCTTCAAAACCCCTCTTCAAAAAGCCTACCTTTACCCATCTGTCCTCTCTAGCTATCGCCCCATCTCTAATCTCTCATTTCTCTTGAAGATCCTCCCAGCTCCATGCCCATCTTTCCCATATCACTCTAGTCTGGCTTTACCCATGACAGAGCAATAACACTGCCTTGTCCAAAGTTATGAATGGCCATCCTATGCTGCGTTATCTTCCTTTGTTCACCTCGACCTCTCCGCAGAGTTTGACGTATCTGATCTGTCCTCCTCCACTGCCTCTCCTCCGCTGTCCCACTCCATAGGACTTTCATTGCATGGTTCCTCTCCCACCTGTCCAGACCTAGCTAGCACATCTCTATCAATGGCTCCTCTTTCCTTTCCTGTACCATTACCCATGGAGCCTCCTAAGGATCTATGATTGTCCCACTCCTTTTCTTCATCAATATTCCGCCTCTTAGTGACATCAGCCAGAGGCATTGGGTCAGCGTCCACCTATTTGCTGATGACACATCCAGCTCTCCGCCATCTCTCTCATCGCCATGGCCACCTTCATGCTATCAGACTGCCTGTCTGACATCAAGTCACAGAGGAGTCACAACTTCCTTCAGCTGAACAAAGACCAAAGCCATCTGTTACAAGATATGGGTCTGCCTTAAATAATCTCTCGGGTACAACATTGCTGGTCACTCCTGTAAGTGGTCTGAGCATCGTATGTTCAGGGGTGTGCCCATACTGCCCAATGTCTAATTATACAATAGTGTAACCCAGGGGTGTAAGAATAGGACCCTCTTGTGATCTGAACTTGATACTGTTACTAGATGTCAACTGTGGCCCTGTTGGTAGCACACTCGCCTTGGAGTCAGAAGGTTGTGGGTTCAAGCCCCACTCCAGAGATTTGAGCACATAATCCAGGCTGTTACTGCAGTACTGAGGGAGTGCTGCACTGTCGGAGGTGCATCTTTCAGATGATACATTAAACTGAGGCCCGTCTGCCCTCTCAGGTGGACGTAAAAGATTGCATGCCCCTATTTCAAAGAAGAGTAGGGGAGTTCTCCCCTGGTGTCCTGACCAATATTTAACCCTCAATCAACATCATTAAAACAGATGATCTGATCATTATCACATTGCTGTTTGTGGGATCTTGCTGTGTGCAAATTGTCTGCCACGTTTCCTACATTACAACAGTGACTACACATCAAAAAGTACTTCATTGGCTGTAAAGCACTTTGGGACATCTTGAGGTCGTGAAAGGTGCTATATAAATGCAATCTCAGGATGGCTGGTGTTGGAAAATGTTGTTATGCTGCATTAGGGGTGTTCTTCTTGAGGTTGGGGATCAGGTACACTGTTGATGCAGAGTAGAGGGTGCTTTACTCTGGATCCGAAAAGCCACATGTTCTGATCATGGTTGCATCAACTCTGCGTCATTCTTGACCGTTGAAAGCTGGGGAGCTTCCTACACCCGGCATCATGTACAAAAGGAGTGGTGACCTGGGATTACAGCCTCTACTCCATTTACTGCACTATTACACTCCCAGGGTTGGTGCATGTGGGGTGGGAATAGGCAGGAAAATCAGCCCCTATGGGTCTGAAATGGAAGTGTTCCATTCTCCAGCATGAACATTCCTCACATTAATGAGCTCTAAACTCGGACAAAAAGAATCCTGCCCCTATGAAGGGGAATCGATCATCCCCATTTGCAGTTAGCACACCTACCAATCGGATTTTGTGCTCTTCCTCAAGAATAAATAAGTTTTCCTTCTTCATGTAAAATTCCGCTGTATCCAGCATGGCTTTCAGTGGGATGAGGCCTACAATCTGAGAACCCACTATGGGCAAGTCCAAATCCTGTGAGGAGAACAGCACGTTACTATGGCAACAATGGAGCTCCAACTACATTCACGAATTCAGAGTATTCAGATTGGCAAATATTCTTGATAAGTTCCATAACTGAGTTTAAAATGTTATTTGAAGCTGTTATTTCCTGTCACTTAAGGAACTTACTGCAAGTAGCCTAAGGGTACATAACTGTCAATGATAGGCCATCAGGTAATCTAACTACAATGTCTAGCAACAGAAGCTGTATAATGATAGACACTCTCAGTGAAGTACTGCCATATTACCTCAGCATCCTTACGAATTTCTTCAAATACTGTGTGCAACGCGGTCACCTCAAAGTCAAGCAGATTAGTGGACACCTGGGCAATATTGGCCTCTTCCAAGTACCAGCCAATAGCCTGCACTTTGTTCAGACGCCCTGGCTACACAAAACAAAGAATGGTTCACTGCCACAGACAAAATGGTTCCAGAACATTACTTCACAAATTGCCCTCAGACAGCCCTTCACCTTAATGAGCTTTGAGCTCGCGGTCACCATCTCAACCTTGCCAACACCAGTGGCACCTCTACTCCCATGGTCTCAATCACTGGCAAAACAATCTCCATCCACTTCCTTATATCCCTCACCACCATACCCGTTGCCCACGTTCAACTCCACCTCCTTCCACATCCGCCTTTGGAAATAACTCCCTCCCCAAGTTGCTTACAATTGCAATTTCGAACTCCCAACTCTCTTGCCTTTGGCCCTCATTCACCACAACATCTCCATGGCCGTCAATTTCCTCAACCACTTCCATTTTTGGTGCCCTTGTCCCCACCAAAAATTTTATTCTCTCCCATTGAGATCATTCCTCCTGGTACAGCTTCCATCTTCACTCCCTCAAGTCCAAGTGGCACATGTGGTGCACAGCTGGTTTAGCCATCCGTCGCCAGATCTGGCTGGACATCAAGTGATTTTGGGCCGCACTCTCCTCAGCCAAAACTGCCCATCACTTGAGGATCATCCTGGAGAACAAAGAGAACCCCCGGCTTCTTTTCTCTATGACCAACCATCTCCTTAAACCCCTCTCCCCTCTACCTTGATCTCCAACAAGTGCCCCCTAGTCCTGAACACATATCTCTCTCTCTCCAGTTTCTCTCTCATCCCCTCTCATGCCTTCTCTGAACTCATCTATGAGACCCATCTGCCACCCCTTAACACCATTCACATTAAAACAATTCAGAAAACGTGAGTTCAAATCTGGAAGTAAAAATAATGGTAGTCAAGGACATTCAGCCACCGATCTTCGGGTCAGCGTTCTCCAAGGCGGCCTTCGAGACACACGACAACGCAAAATCGTTGAGCAGAAATTGATAGCCAAGTTCCGCACCCATGAGGACGGCCTCAACCGGGATCTTGGGTTCATGTCACGCTACACGTAACCCCACCAGGGGAAAAAAAAGTTATCTGTTTTTAATACAACTGGTCATTCTCTCTCTTTCGCTTCCTTTCGAATGTTTCTCTCTCTCTCTCTCTCTCTGTCTTTGGTTCTGGCCGTTTGTGTATTCAGTAGTCTTGTATCTAATGTCTCTCTGTCTGAACACTATTCAATTCCTTTGATTGCCTTGATAACGGGCAGTTGGAAAGATTATCTGTAATCACCAGGCATTGTTCTCTGACTATATATGCAGTAACTTTCAAGGAATCCCACACTCACCTGACGAAGGAGAAAGCCTCCGAAAGCTTGTGATTTTCAAATAAAACTGTTGGACTATAACCTGGTGTTGTAAGATTTCTTACATTTGTCCACCCCAGTCCATCACCGGCATCTCCACAGCTTGTCCTTCTAGGTGGTAGAGGTCGTGGGTTTGGGAGGTGCTGTCGAAGAAGCCTTGGCGAGTTGCTGCAGTGCATCCTGTAGATGGTACACACTGCAGCCACTGTGCGTCGGTGGTGAAGGGAGTGAATGTTTAGGGTGGTGGATGGGGTGCCAATCAAGCGGGCTGCTTTGTCCTGGATGGTGTCGAGCTTCTTGAGTGTTGTTGGAGCTGCACTCATCCAGGCAAGTGGAGAGTATTCCATCACACTCCTGACTTGTGCCTTGTAGATGGTGGAAAGGCTTTGGGGAGTCAGGAGGTGAGTCACTCGCTGCAGAATACCCAGTTACACTGTTCTATAACCGTCAGATGCCCAGTTACACTGTTCTATAACCGTCAGATGCCCAGTTACACGACTCGATAACTGTCAGATACCAAGTCACACAGTTCTAAAATGGTCATGTTGGGAAATGTTGATGTACAAAGGGACCTGGGTGTCCTTGTACACCAGTCACTGAAAGCTAACATGCTGGTGCAGCAAGCAGTTAGGAAGGCAAATGGTATGTTGGCCTTCATTGCAAGTGGATTTGAGTACAGGAGCAAGGATGTCTTACTGCAGTTATACAGGGCCTTGGTGAGACCACACCTGGAGTATTGTGTGCAGTTTTGGTCTCCTTACCGAAGAAAGGATATACTTGCCATAGAGGGAGTGCAACGAAGGTTCACCAGACTGATCTCTGGGATGGCAGGACTGTCATATGAGGAGAGATTGGGTCGACTCGGCCTGTATTCACTCGAGTTTAGAAGAATGAGAGGGGATCTCATTGAAACATATAAAATTCTGACAGGGCTAGACAGACTGGATGCAGGGAGGATGTTTCCCCTGGTTGGGGGGCCCAGAAGGAGGGGTCACAGTCTCAGGATACGGGGTAGGACATTTAGGACTGAGATGAGGAGAAATTTCTTTCTGGCGAAGCTGTGGAATTCTCTATCACAGAAGGCTGTGGAGGCCAAGTCACTGAATATATTTAAGAAGGAGCTAGATAGATTTCTAGACACAGAAGGCATCAAGGGGAGAGAGCGGGAATATGGTATTGAGATAGAGGATCAGCCATGATCAGATTGAATGGCGGAGCAGGCTCGAAGGGCCAAATGGCCTACTCCTTCTCCTAGTTTCTATGTTTCTAAGACTGTCTGGTAACCAGTTACATTGTTCCATTACAGTCAAATACCCAGTTACACTGTTCTATAACTGTCAGATACCCAGTTACACTGTTCTATAACCGTCAGACACCCTGTAACACTGTTCTATAACTGTCAGCTGATGAATCAGTCCTCCTCCATGTTGAGCACCACTTGGAGGAAGCACTGAGGGTAGCAAGGGCACAAAATGTACTCTGGGTGGGGGACTTCAATGTCCATCACCAAGAGTGGCTCGGTAGCACCACTACTGACCGAGCTGGCCAAGTCCTGAAGGACATAGCTGCCAGACTGGGCCTGCGGCAAGTGGTGAGCGAACTAACACGAGGGAAAAACTTACTTGACCTCGTCCTCACCAATCTACCTGTCGCAGATGCATCTCTCCATGACAGTAGGAGTGACCACTGCTTAGCCCTCGTGGAGACAAAGTCCCATCTTCGTACTGAGGACACCATCCAACATGTTGTGTGGCACTACCACCGTGCTAAATGGGATAGATTCAGATCTAGCAGCTCAAAACTGGGCATCCATGAGGCGCTGTGGGCCATCAGCAGCATCAGAATTGTATTCCAGCACAATCTGTAACCTCATGGCCCGGCATATTCCTCACTCTACCATTACCAACAAGCCAGGGGATCAACCCTGGTTCGATGAGGAGTGTAGAAGAGCATGCCAGGAGCAGCACCAGGCATACCTAAAAATGAGGTGCCAACCTGGTGAAGCTACAACACAGGACTACATACATGCTAAACAGCGGAAGCAACATGCTATAGACAGAGCTAAGCGATTCCACAACCAATGGATCAGATCAAAGCTCTGCAGTCCTGCCACATCCAGTCGTGAATGGTGGTGGACAATTAAACAACTAACGGGAGGAGGAGGCTCCGTGAACATCCCCATCCTCAATGATGGCGGAGTCCAGCAAGTAAGTGCAAAGGAGAAGACTGAAGCGTTTGCAACCATCTTCAGCCAGAAGTGCTGAGTGGATGATCCATCTCGGCCTCCTCCAGATATCCCCACGATAGAATCATAGAATCATAGAAAATTTACGGCACAGAAGGAGGCCATTTGGCCCATTGTGTCTGCGCCGACTGAGAAACGAGCCACCCAGCCTAATCCCACTTTCCCACACTTGGTCCGTAGCCCTGCAGGACACAGCTCTTCAAGTGCACATCCAGGTATTTTTTAAATGAGTTGAGGGTTTCTGCCTCTACCACCCTCTCAGGCAGTGAGTTCCAGACCCCCACCACCCTCTGGGTAAAAAGATTTTTCCTCAGCTCCCCTCTAATCCTTCTACCAATTACTTTAAATCTATGTCCCCTGGTTATTGACCTCTCTGCTCAGGGAAATAGGTCCTTCCTGTCCACTCTATCTAGGCCCCTCATGATTTTATACACATCAATTAAATCACCCCTCAGCCTCCTCTGTTCTAAGGAAAACAACCTCAGCCTATCCAATCTTTCCTCATAGCTAAAATTCTCCAGTCCTGGCACCATCCTCCTAAATCTCCTCTGCACCCTCTCTAGTGCAATCACATCCTTCCTGTAATGTGGTGACCAGAACTGTACACAGTACTCAAGCTGTGGTCTAACGAGTGTTTTATACAGTTCCAGCATAACCTCCCTGCTCTTATATTCTGTGCCTCAGCTAATAAAGGAAAGTATCCCGTATGCCTTCTTAACCACCTTATCTATCTGTCCAGCTACCTTCAGGGATCTGTGGACATGCACTCCAAGGTCCCTCACTTCCTCTACACCTCTCAGTATCCTCCCATTTATTGTGTATTCCCTTGCCTTGTTTGCCCAAATCCATTACCTCACACTTCTCTGGATTGAACTCCATTTGCCACTTTTCTACCCACCTGACCAGTCCATTGATATCTTCCTGTAGTCTACAGCTTTCCTCCTCACTATCAACCACACGGCCAATTTTTGTATCATCTGCAAATTTCTTAACCGTGCCCCCTATGTTTAAGTCCAAATCGTTAATGTATACCACAAAAAGCAAAGGAACCAAGAACCAAGAACCGAGCCCTGCGGCACCCCACTGGTAACGGCCTTCCAGTCGCAAAAACACCCGTCAACCATTACCCTTTGCTTCATACCACTGAACCAATTTTGGATCCAATTTGCCACATTCCCTTGGATCCCAAGGGACTTCACTTTTTTGACCAACCATGTGGGACCTTTTCAAAAGCCTTGCTAAAATCCATGTAAACTACATCAATTGCGCTACCCTCATCGATCCTCCTTGTCACCTTCTCGAAAAATTAAATCAAGTTCGTCAGACACGACCTCCCCTTAACAAATCCAGGCTGACCGTCCTTGATTAGTCCGTGCCTTTCTAAGTGACCGTTTATCCTGACCCTCAGAATTGATTGCAGTAATTTGCCCACCACCGAGGTTAGGCTGACTGGCCTGTAATTACTCTGTCTATCCTTTGCCCCCTTTTTAAACAACGGTACAACATTAGCAGTCCTCCAATCCTCCGGCACCATGCCTGTATCCAGTGAAGTTTGGAAAATGATGGTCAGAGCCTCCGTTATTTCCTCCCTGGCTTCTTTTAACAGCCTGGGACACATTTCATCCGGCCCTGGTGATTTATCTACTTTCAAGGATGCTAATCTCCTTAATACTTCCTCTCTCACTATGTTTATCCCGTCCAATATTTCACACTCCTCCTCCTAAACTTCAATCCCTGTATCATCCCTCTCCTTTGTGACGTCAGATGCAAAGTATTTATTAAGAACCATATCCACATCTTCCGCCTCCACACATAGTTTACCTTTTTGGTCTCTAATAGGCCCTACTCTTTCCTTAGTTATCCTCTTGCTCTTAATGTATCTTTAAAACATCTTTGGGTTTTCTTTGATTTTACCTGCTAATATTTTTTCAGAAGCCAGTCTTCAGCCAATTCGATTCACTCCACTTGATATCAAGAAACGGCTGAGTTGCCATTTGTATAACACTGACCTGGTTCTTCCCTCGGCCCTGCTCTCGGATGTTGAGGGCAAGGCGGTGAGCTTGCTCCTTGGTGCTCAGCAGGTTAACATTGTACGCGACGAGGAATTTCCGTGCTCCGGTTACCGTGGCTCCCCAGCTTGGAACAAATGTTGCCGTACCATAATCCGGAGCCCAGTCAGGATTCTGCAGCTGCAATGGGACAGGTTGGAACATTACGCACAAGCCACTGGGCTGAAGGCAACAGAGGCTTTGCTCGGACTCCATGTTATCTCCTTGTATCGGCTATCTTGGGATAAATGATATCTTTCGATTCAAACCCTATCCCAACAAGGTCCAACTAGCTCCAAAACACTTCTCAGTATTAACACACCACCATTAGGAGGGCAAACAGGAACATCGCCTGTGGGAACAGCAAATATCAGGATCTCGCTAAAGTGCTTGGGGTCTACTAGAGAAAACATTTATTAACTCTACCACAGACCTTTCCCATTTGTTCTTCCCTCACCTCCCCTCCCCTCCCCTCCCTCCCCTCTTTCCCAGGCTCTGTACTTGCTCAAAAGCTGGTCAATCTCAAACTTCTTCCAGTTCTGACTCTGTTTCACTCTCCACAGGTGCTGCTGACCTGCTGGGAATTTCCAGCATTTTCAATTTTAATTTCAGATTTCCAGCATCTGCAGTATTTTGCTTTCAAGGTTGTGCTTGATCTGCACAAAAAGCAAATGAAAATATTACAAAAACTTGTTAACAGGTTATCTTAAATTTCCCGGTGATTCATTCATTTCCTTTTGATGGAACAGCCAGTTCTGAGGATGCTCTGAAGGAACTCGCCAGGACACGGGAGTGGTCCCGACACAGGGTCTGAAAGACAGATCGCGTGATACGATCCCTGAAGTACCCTGTGTTACTGACTCTATTTCCACTGACATTAATCCAGTCCCTCACTCTCGGCCTCAGTAACTTCCCGAGAGCTGGTTCCCTCTGTTACTAAATTAACACAAAGCCTTAAAATGATAAGATTGCTGCAGCACTCTGGGATGCCTGCTACCCATTAGTGTTAATCCAGCTCTCTCAGTTGGGTTCAGTAACCCTTCGCAGTCAGCACCTTCTGCCACTGACTGTATCTGTGCTGACAGCCCCCTTGCTCCCCCGGCCAGCATCCAGTGTTAATCCACCTCTCTTATTGTTGGACTCAGAAATTCCAAATAGTTTTTACAATAATGGGGTTTGAGGGAAGAAGTAGCAAGATTTATACAGTGCCTTAACATGTCTCCCAGAAACACCCCAAAGAGTTTCACGTACAGTAACTTGCTTTGAAGTGCAGTCACTGCTTTTTATGTAGGTAAACGTGGCAGGTATTTCATGCACAAACAGCAATGGGATGAATGATCGCATCATCTATTGTTTGCAGTGTTGGCTGAGGGAGGAACATAGAATAGTGCAGGAGTGGAAAAGATCATGCAGTCCATCTGTCTGGTTCCAAAAACTACTGCCTCTCAGAGGGCCATCCCTCAAATAACTACCCGATTCTTCCACATGTTTTTCCACTCTCTCTCCTGCACTCCCTCCCTGATTGGGCCATCCCACACATTCACCACCCTCTGTGTAAAGTAAGTAAGTCTAAACTGTCTGTCATCCTCCCTCTTCGAAGCTTGGGCTGTGCCCCTTGGTTCTAGAGTTTGTGGCAATCTCGAACATATTACCAGCGTTCCGTTTACCTGTTCCCTTGAGAGTCTTGAATATTTGGGAAATATTGGCATCCTTTTCGAATGGTGCTATGGCATCTTTAACCTCAATCTAAATCTTCAGAACAGGCAGACTAGAGCTCAGTTTAAAGTTACCAGCATCTCTGACAATGCAGCATTCCCTCAGTATTGCACTGAGATATCAGCCTAGATGGTGTGGGGTGGAATTGAACCCACAACCTTCTGACTCGAAAGCAAGAGTGCTACCAACTGAGTCAAGCCAAGAGCAAGAATCAGTAAGATGAGGCGGATAAAAGCAGAACTAGATTATATTGTGCTAAACTAAAGGGGAACAAACTTAAGTCTTTGAAATGTCCGGGATGATGAAGTAAGATGGATGCCTTGAATGACATTTCCTCCTTCTTACACTCAGGTTAGTGTGTTGCCTTTGATCATTCCTCCTCCCTGTACCTTTTCTTGTAGTCCTTCATATTCACCAGCTCGAATGCTGGGCAACGTTCTGCGCCGTTCATCGCGAGCTGCCTCTCCATATAAATACACTGTGGAGCAATAACAGCGACATTAGAACAGACACAAGCGAGCAATGGCCTCGATTATAAGGAGCGCGCTGCCCAGGCCTCTCAAGGAAACCTTCGGCCTCCCCCAGCCCGATGATGGCCCTGATCTTTCAGCCTTCGACCTCCCCCTCCCTCCAGCCCCGACTGCGGCCCGGAGCTTGCAGCCTCCCTACTGACTGCTGGGGACCGTCAGATTCAGTGAGTGGGCAAAACTGTGGCAGATGGAGTTCAGTGTGGGGAAGTGTGAGGTCATCCACTTTAGATCCAAGAAAGGCAAATTGGAATATTTTCTTAATGTCGAGAGATTAGGAACTGCGAAGGAGCAGAGAGATTTAGGTGTCCATCTACACAAATCACTAAAAGCAGGTACAAAAAGTATTCAAAAAGGCTAATGGAATGTTGGCCTTTATCTCAAGGGGGCTGGAATACAAAGGGGAGAAAGTAATGCTTCAGCTGTACAGAGCTCTGGATAGACCCCATCTGGAGTATTACATTCAGTTCTGGGCACTGCATCTCAGGAAGGATATACTGGCTTTGGAGGGTGTACAGCACAGATTCACCAGAATGATACCAGGAATTAAAGGGTTAAGTTATATGGACAGGTTGCATAAACTTGGCTTGTAGTCCCTTGACTTTAGAAGGCTGAGGGGTGAGGATTCGATAGGGTAGATAGAGAGAAACTATTTCCTCTGGTGGGGGAATCCAGAACAGGCGGGAATAATCTTAAAATTAGAGCTGGGCCATTGAGGAGTGAAATCAGGAAACATATTTTCACACAAAGGGTAGTGGAAATCTGGACATTTCTCCCCCAAAAGAATGTGGATGCTGGATCAATTAAAATGTTCAAAACTGAGTTGGATAGATTTTTGTGAGGTAAGAATGTTATGGGATAAGGATCAAAGGTGAGGAAATAGAGTTGAGGTACAGATCAGCCATGATCTAATCGAATGGCAGAACAGATTCGATGGGCTAAATGGCCTCCTCCTGTTCTTATGGGTCAAGGCATGGGCTAACAGAACCAACATGTCAGCACATAGACAAACATAGGAACATAGGAACAGGAGTAGGCCATTCAGCCCCTCGTGCCTGCTCCGCCATTTGATAAGATCATGGCTGATCTGTGATCTAACTCCATATACCTGCCTTTGGCCCATATCCCTTAATACCTTTGGTTGCCAAAAAGCTATCTATCTCAGATTTAAATTTAGCAATTGAGCTAGTATCAATTGCCGTTTGTGGAAGAGAGTTCCAAACTTCTACCACCCTTTGTGTGTAGAAATGTTTTATAATCTCACTCCTGAAAGGTCTGGCTCTAATTTTTAGATTGTGCCCCCTACTCCTAGAATCCCCAACCAGCGGAAATAGTTTCTCTCTATCCACCCTATCTGTTCCCCTTAATATCTTATAAACTTCGATCAGATCATCCCTTAACCTTTGAAACTCTGGAGAATACAACCCCAATTTGTGTAATCTCTCCTCGTAACTTAATCCTTGAAGTCCGGGTATCATTCTAGTAAACCTACGCTGCACTCCCTCCAAGGCCAATATGTCCTTCCGAAGGTGCGGTGCCCAGAACTGCTCACAGGACTCCAGGTGCGGTCTAACCAGGGTTTTGTATAGCTGCAGCATAACTTCTGCCCCCTTGTACTCCGGTCCTCTAGATATAAAGGCCAGCATTCCATTAGCCTTCTTGATTATTTTCTGCACCTGTTCATGACACTTCAATGATCTATGTACCTGAACCCCTAAGTCCATTTGGACATCCACTGTTTTTAACTTTTTACCATTTAGAAAGTACCCTGTTCTATCCTTTTTTGATCCAAAGTGGATGACCTCACATTTGTCTACATTGAATTCCATTTGCCACAGTTTTGCCCATTCACCTAATCTATCAATATCGCTTTGTAATTTTATGTTTTCATCTACACTGCTTACAATGCCACCAATCTTTGTGTCATCGACAAACTTAGATATGAGACTTTCTATGCCTTCATCTAAGTCGTTAATAAATATTGTGAATAATTGAGGCCCCAAGACAGATCCCTGCGGGACTCCACTAGTCACATCCTGCCAATGTGAATACCTACCCATTATCCCTACTCTCTGTCGCCTTTCGCTCAGCCAACTTCCTAACCAAGTCCGTACTTTTCCCTCGATTCCATGGGCTTCTATCTTAGCTAACAGTCTCTTATGTGGGACCTTATCAAATGCCTTCTGGAAGTCCATATAAATAACATCCATTGATATTCCCCTGTCCACTACTTTAGTCACCTCTTCAAAAAATTCAATCAGGTTTGTCAGGCACGACCTACCTTTCACAAATCCATGCTGGCTCTCTCTGATTAACTGAAAATTCTCGAGGTGTTCAGTCACCCTATCCTTAATTATAGACTCCAGCATTTTCCCCACAACAGATGTTAGGCTAACTGGTCTATAATTCCCCGGTTTCCCTCTCTCTCCTTTCTTAAAAAGCGGAGCGACATGTGCAATTTTCCAATCTAGAGGGACAGTTTCTGAATCTAGAGAACTTTGAAAGATTATAGTTAGGGCATCTGCAATGTGCTCACCTACTTCCTTTAAAACCCTGGGATGGAAACCATCTGGTCCTGGGGATTTGTCACTCTTTAGTGCTATTATTTTCTTCATTACTGTTGCTTTACTTATATTAATTTTATCGAGTCCCTGTCCCCGATTCAATATTAGTTTTCTTGGGATTTCCGGCATGCTATCCTCTTTTTCTACTGTAAATACTGACACAAAGTAATTGTTCAACATGTCCGCCATTTCCCCATTGTCAATGACGATATCCCCACTTTCAGTTTTTAAGGGGCCAACACTGCTCCTGACCCCCTCTTTTTCCTAATATAACTATAAAAGTTCTTCGTATTGGTTTTGATATCCCTTGCAAGTTTCTTTTCATACAGTCTTTTTGTAGCTCTTACTATCTGTTTTGTGACCCTTTGTTGATCTTTGTATCTTTCCCATTCGCCAGGATCTGTGCCATTTTTTGCCTTTTTGTGTGCCCTTTCCTTATGTCTTATACTGTCCCTTACCTCTTTAGTTGTCCATGGCTGTTTTTTTTTGGCAAGTCGAGTTCTTGCCCCTCAGGGGTATAAACCGGTTCTGTATCACGTTAAATGTTTCTTTAAACATTTCCCACTGATCATCAGTCGTTTTACCCATTAACAGATTTGCCCAGTTTACTGTGGACAGTCTCTGTCTCATGCCATCGAAGTCGGCCTTGCCCAAGTCTAGAATCTTAGCAGCTGACTCACCTTTTTTCCCTTTCAAACACTACATTGAACTCGATCATGTTATGATCGCTATTGGATAGATGTTCACACGCAATCAAGCTGTTAACTAAATCTGGTTCATTACTCATTACTAAATCTAGTATGGCTTGCCCCCTTGTTGCCTCTAGGACATACTGCTGTAGAAAACTATCCCGGATACACTCAAGAAATTCACTACCTTTCTGACAGTTGCTAGTCTGCTTTCCCCAATCTATGTGAAGGTTAAAGTCCCCCATTAAGACCACTATGCCTTTCTTACACGCTTGTCTAATCTCTGCATTTATACAACCTAGCACTTCAGAGCTGCTGCCAGGGGTCCTATATACAACTCCCACTATAGTCTTAGATCCTTTCCTATTTCTCAATTCAACCCATAAGGTTGGCTGCTTACCTCTCGTGATATCCTCCTTTATCATTGAAGTGATTTCATCTCTAATCACTAAGGCTACTCCTCCCCCTCTTCCATTTTCCCTATCTCTCCTGTAGACCTTATAACCCGGTATATTTTTCTTTCTGCTGCTCTACGCTTTTCCCTTTCACTTGTTCTTGAACAACTGTTTGTACTATTTGTATTGTAAATTTCCCCTGGGTCTTCCCCTCTCTTGCTGCTCTCAACTTTACTCCCGTCTGTCTCCCTGCTCAGGTTCCCATCCCCCTGCCACTCTAGTTTAAACCTTCCCCAACAGCACTAGCAAACACCCCCGCGAGGACATTGGTCCCGGTCCTGCTCGGGTGTAACCCGTCCCGCTTGTACAGGTCCCACCTTCCCCAGAACCGGTCCCAATGTCCCAGGAATCTAAATCCCTCCCTCCTACACCATCCCTGCAGCCACGCATTCATCCTGTCTATTCTCCTGTTCCTATACTCACTAGCACATGGCACTGGTAGTAATCCTGAGATCACTACCTTTGAGGTCCTGCTTTTTAATTTATCTCCTAACTCCTTGAATTCACCTTGCAGGACCTCATCCCTTTTTTTACCTATGTCGTTGGTACCAATATGGACCACGACTACTGGCTGTTCACCCTCCCCCTCCAGAATGCCCTGCAGCCGTTCCGTGACATCCTTGACCCTAGCACCAGGGAGGCAACATACCATCCTGGAGTCACGTTTACGGCTGCAGAAACGCCTATCTGTTCCCCTTACAGTGGAATCCCCTATCACTATAGCCCTGCCACTCTTCTTCCCCTCCTCCTGTGCAGCAGAGCCACCCGTGGTGCCCCGAACCTGGCTCTTGCTGCTTTCCACTGATAAGCCATCTCCCCCAACAGTATCCAAAGCGGTATATCTGTTTGAGAGGGAGATGGCCCAGGGGACTCCTGCTCTACCTGCCTCGTCCTTTTACTCTGCCTGGCGGTCACCCATTTCCTTTCTGCCTGGGTAATCTTTACCTGCGGTGTGACCACCTCACTGAACGTGCTATCCACGATGGGTCAGCTCATGAGCAAATATCGAGTTAACACAGCTCACAGGAACACACAGAGCTGTCTGTGGGAGACAGGCCTTTCCTCCATTGGGTCCTAAAGTTTCCTCTGACGGTTTGGTTTGACTTTGCTCAAATGCACTCACCAGGTATTTCCAGTTTTTCTGCAAGCCGTTTCCCAAACTCGTTGGCGCACTGAACACAGTCCTCCATGCCAACGTTCCGGACCGGGATGAAGGGGCAAACGTCCAAAGCTCCCATTCTGGGGTGTTCACCTGACAGCAGAAATCATCAAATTAAGATCAAAGCAGCCCAAAGCTCTTAATCTTCCAAAACTGCCACTATTGGCAAAGAATAAAAAACATGTTGAAAACAGCACTCTGAGTTGGAGATTGAAGCAGTGCAATTAGTCTCAATGCTGCAGGTTATGGAGAGGAAAAACCAACCATTGTAAGATTCTCAAAATTCACAGATCCCCCAAAACTCAGAGAAAAACCCTCAAGAAATTCACCTTTTCCCTGGGTATGGAAAACTTTGGCCATTGATCAAAATCCTAAGATGGAAGGATAGGTGAGAGGTCACCAGACGAAATCAACAACACACACACAGTGGAATGTGAGAGAATTACTGCTTCAGACATGTCTCTGTTTTAATGCAAAACCTACAGCAGGTGGTCAACACTCACTGCCATTGAAAGAGGCAACTACTCCAGACATGGTGGGGCCATGTCTTTGTTTTAAAGCGAAACCGATCAACACCTAGGACGTTGGACACAAAAGGAAGCCTTGTGTGACAAGCTCTAAAAATCGGAATTAACAATGACCCACCGGGAGAAGCAATTGCAACATGATGAGGGACCATCAAAAGCCATCAAAGATTCTTAAGGACTTTGTAAGAACTGTTTGAACAGACATGAGGTGTTTTTTTAAAGTGACGAAGACCATTGTAAGGGAGGGATATAGAAGTGGAAACTTGAAACCTCTCTCTCTCTCTCTCTGGTTCTTGCTGGCGCTTGTGTGCTGCTTGTCTTGTTCTGCCTGTCTCTGGAAGGAAGAGCAGCTTCCAGTGAACAACAAGGCGAGGGGGCAACAGAGAGAAGGTCAGCAGCTCTAGAAGCAGGCCGACGCACAAGAAGAAACCAGAGCAACAGCCCCAGTGACCATCAGACACCTCACGGCAACAAGGGCCTTACGAAACAACCAACCGAATATTACCACCAACCAACCGGGTAATATTGAGCCACCGCGACCAAAGAAAACCAACTCGGGAGAAAACCGAAGATCCACAAAGTTTCCACTCTACAATCTATTTTTGACTTACCTCTGGGTGAATTACTGTCAATGATTCGTTTGGTGAACATTATCTCTGGCCCTTTAGAGTCCAACTTGACTGCACACACATTGCCATACATGCTCCTCATCTGATCTCAGCTTTACTCATGAACAGAAAGGGATTCCACTCCCTCAATGTACACCTGGTGTGTGATCACAGACAGTGCATCATGCAGGTCAACGCTCGCTACCCTGGCAGCAGTCATGATTCCTTCATCCTGCAGCAGTCCTCTGTCCCACCTGTATTTGCACGGCAAGTCAAAGGCTGGCTACTGGACGACAAGGGTTATCCCCTCATGAAGTGGCTCATGACTCCGGTCAGGAACGCACACACACGTGCAGAGCAGGCCTATAACAAGAGCCATGCTGCCACACGGAACATCATCGAGCCCACCATAGGCGTCCTCAAACAACGCTTCCGCTGCCTAGACTGGTCTGGAGGAGCCCTGCAGTACTCAGCTGGGTGGGTATCAAGATTTGACGTTGTATGCTGCACAACCTCGCCATTATGAGGAAACTGCTTCTGCCACCGTCCATCAGGTGAGAACCTGAGCAAGAGGAAGAGGCACAGGAAGAGGAGGAAGAGGTGAAGGAGGAAGAGATGGAGGAGGAAGAGAAGGAGGAAGAGGAAGAGATGGAGGAGGACGAGGAGGAGGAAGAGATGGAGGCGGAGGAGGAGGAAGAGATGGAGGATGAAGCGGAGGAAGAGATGGAGGAGGAGGAGGAAGAGATGGAGGAGGAGGGGGTGGAAGAGTTGAAGGAGGAGGAAGAGATGGAGGAGGAGGAGGAAGAGATGGAGGAGGAGGAGGAGGAAGAGAGGAGGAGGAGGACGAGGATGACAAGATGGAGAAGGAAGTGGAGGAGGAGCAGGGAGGCTACAAGATAGACAGGCCTGTCTGCCAGGGCTCTGCGTGATCAGATTATTAACGAGCGATATCAGAACCCTCCCCATTCACCAACAGTCCCACACTCCTTACTCGCTCACATGACCCTCAAATCTTCCTCCTTATAATTACACATTGCTTCCTCCCTCAGCTCATCAGAGAAATAAAATCCACCTCCAAATACAAATTCAAATCCACATTTATAAATTAACACATGAAATGATGCAAATAAAATGAGACTATTGACCCTTGTGCATTCCCTTGGTGCCTGTTGTCCGTGTGCCTTTACCTATCCCAGTGCTCCTACAAGGTGCTTCCCCAGTGGCTGGAGCATGGGTGGTGGAAGGCTGCTGGCCTTCAATGGAGGAATGTCCAGATGGCCTTGGAGGACGACCCCGAGCAGCTCTGGGCCGGGAGGGCCCGGCTTCAGACTGCACCATCTCGGCCTGGGCTGCAGCAGTCTGGCCTGGCTGGCCGATAGGCAACAACAGGGGCACTGGCGGAGTGGCAGGGGTGGGAGCAGGAAGGCTGTCATCCTGAGAGAGGACAGCAGGTCCGACTGCCATGGCGCCACTGCCACTCTCCCGGGGCGGTGCCTCAGCAATCCTGGTGATCGGCTGGAGAACAGATTGCTGGAGTCCTGTGATGTCCTGGAAGCCCCGTTCCACAGTGGTCCCCAGAGCCACGATACCAGCAGTCTGGAGCTTCCAAGGCAGCAGTCAGACCTTGGATGGCAGATGTTTGTGCTGCAATGGATGCTATGACATCGGTCATCAGATGCTGCATCATGATGGGTTCCACAGGTGCGCTGATGGAGGTGACCACCTGTTACATATTGGAAAGGATGGGCTCCAAGCTCTGCGCAAAGCCCTGTGCCAAGTTGGAGCTGGACTCCTCCATGCCCCTTCTCATTGTGCGCAGGCTTCCTGGCAGGCTTTCCAGTGCCCCAAGCATTTGGTGGTGTACACCCATCAGCCGTCTCCTGTAGCCTGGCCCATCGAAGTCCTCATCTGACTCCTCAGCAGCAGAATCATTGAGCGACCTCACTCTCCGGTGAGCTGGCTCCTGTGGTATCCGTTCCCTCCGCCCCGGCTCCTGCCCACTTGTGCCCGGTGTCTCACCATGTGCAGATCCCTCCTCTAACCTAGGCTCTAAACTACACGCAGTGTCAGTCTCTGAGCTGGTGGCTGCGAGTGTAAGATCGAGTGATGGTGTGTCTTCATCAACACTGTCATCTTCCTCTGCCTCCTCTGACTGGGAAGACTCCAGTTCTTGGGTATCTGCAATGACAAAGGGAGACGGGTTGAGTTGTGGAGCGGGGAAAGGAGAAAGTAAGACATGCGTGCTTACACCGTCTGCAGTACATGAGTCAGAAAAGATTGTGGGATGAGGGAGAAGTGGGGAGCGAGAAGGAGGATTAGGTCTGCAGAGAACCTCATCATCGATCCCTCCAATGCCGCCAGTGGTCATGGCCTCAGCAAAGGCCCTTCCAATATTGGACAACACCCTCTCCTCCATGGGGTTGAGGATATGTAGGCGTGCCTGTCTTCCTTGCTGCCTAGTGTTGTGTGCCACCTTCTCCTATGAGTCTCCTGCAGGATGTTTGGGTGATGTGCCTGTCATGGTTGAATAGCTGCCAGTGTGTGTGGCCTGTGAGTTGTGGGTGTGCGGCTTGCAACAGTGGTAATGTGGAAGGGTGAGAGGAAGCATCTGATTGGAAGAGTTGAGTACTGATGGAAAGAGTTTGTTGGTAGGTGGGTGATGAGGGGTGTAGTGCATGGTGCAGTGGATGAGGCTCGTGGTGTAGTTGGGACGATATGCGACTGGAAACTTGAACTCACTCACCTTCGCAACTCGTGTTAAATCATTAAACTTCTTCCTGCACTGCATCCATGTTCTTGACGCTATGCTCCTGGCGTTTACTTCCTCCGCTAATTCCTCCCACTGCCTCGGGAGCATATGTCTGGAGGGCCTCTTGCCCCACTGTCGATACACGATGCCCCTCCTTCTCTCCACCTATTCCACCAAGGTCTCCAGTGCATCATCCGAGAGCCTTGGTGCATGCTCTCTCCCAGGCGCAGCCATTCTTCAGGATATTGCCATGATGTGGAGATGCCGGTGATGGACTGGGGTGAACAAATGTAAGGAATCTTACAACACCAGGTTATAGTCCAACGATTTTATTTTAAAATCACAAGCTTTCAGAGATTATCCCCTTCGTCAGATGAGTGAACGAATAAGAGGTTCTCAAATCGCATATCTTATATTAGGCTGGGACACCATCACACCAATCAAAAGGTGTCGTTGGTGTTCAGACAGGTTAGCCACGGAAAACAGTAGGTCCCAGTACACTGAATACACATTGTGTCAAATTACACAGACAGAGAGAAAGAGACCCAAAAGGCAGAGAGAGAGAGAGAGAATATTAAAAACAGATAACTTTTTATTCCTGCTGGTGGGGTTACGTGTAGCGTGACATGAACCCAAGATCCCGGTTGAGGCCGTCCTCATGGGTGCGGAACTTGGCTATCAATTTCTGCTCGACGATTTTGCGTTGTCGTGTGTCTCGAAGGCCGCCTTGGAGAACGCTTACCCGAAGATCGGTGGCTGAATGTCCTTGACTGATGAAGTGTTCCCCGACTGGGAGGGAACCCTCCTGTCTGGCAATTGTTGCGCGGTGTCCGTTCATCCGTTGTCGCAGTGTCTGCATGGTCTCGCCAATGTACCATGCTCTGGGGCATCCTTTCCTGCAACGTATGAGGTAGACAACTTTGGCCGAGTTACAGGAGTATGAACCATGCACCTGGTGGGTGGTGTCCTCTCGTGTGATGGTGGTATCTGTGTCGATGATCTGGCATGTCTTACAGAGGTTGCCGTGGCAGGGTTGTGTGGTGTCGTGGACGCTGTTCTCCTGAAAGCTAGGTAATTTGCTGCGAACTATGGTCTGTTTGAGGTTGGGTGGCTGTTTGAAGGTGAGTAGTGGAGGTGTGGGGATGGCCTTAGCGAGGTGTTCATCGTCATTGATGACATGTTGAAGGCTGCGGAGAACATGGCGTTCTCACGCAACCGTCAACGGCAACCTCTGCAAGACATGCCAGATCATCGACACGGATACCACCATCACACGAGAGGACACCACCCACCAGGTACATGGTTCATACTCCTGTGGCTCGGCCAACGTTGTCTACCTCATACGTTGCAGGAAAGGATGCCCCGGAGCATGGTACATTGGCGAGACCATGCAGACGCTGCGACAACGGATGGACGGACACCGCACAACAATCGCCAGACAGGAGGGTTCCCTCCCAGTCGGGGAACACTTCATCAGTCAAGGACATTCAGCCACCGATCTTCGGGTAAGTGTTCTCCAAGGCGGCCTTCGAGACACACGACAACGCAAAATCGTCGAGCAGAAATTGATAGCCAAGTTCCGCACCCATGAGGACGGCCTCAACCGGGATCTTGGGTTCATGTCACGCTACACGTAACCCCACCAGCAAGGGGAAAAAAAAGTTATCTGTTTTTAATATTCTCTCTCTCTCTCTCTGCCTTTTGGGTCTCTTTCTCTCTGTCTGTGTAATTTGACACAATGTGTATTCAGTGTACTGGGACCTACTGTTTTCCGTGGCTAACCTGTCTGAACACCAAAGACACCTTTGATTGGTGTGATGGTGTCCCAGCCTAATATAAGATATGCGATTTGAGAACCTCTTATTTGTTCACTCACCTGACAAAGGGGATAATCTCCGAAAGCTTGTGATTTTAAAATAAAATCGTTGGACTATAACCTGGTGTTGTAAGATTCCTTACATCACTATATTGCAGCATAGATTCACTTCATAATTGATTCCCACCACTTTTTGCAGCTGCAGTGCACCTCCCCTTTAAGAGATGCAAGCTGCCTTAAAGTAGTGCGAGCCCCTCGTGATATCAGGGCCCCCTGCTGATGCACAAATGTTACATGCTGCCTGCATCACAACCACCGGGCGCAGGTTCATTACAAACCACGATCCCAGTGACCATTTTTGGGGGTTATCAATTTAACCCCCAAGAGGTTTTGAGCAGCCTTAAAGGTAACACAACAGGCCGCTTGGGAAAAGGTAAAGTATTTTTCATTTTATTTCTAGTTTTGAATTCCTGCCCACCCCCTCCCCCTCCCCCCTCCCCCCTCCCCCTCCCTCCTCCCCCTCCCTCCTCCCCCCTCCGTCACCTTTGAAGGAAACACACAGCCAATTTCATACAACAAGAGTCCACAAACAGCAATGTGATAATGACCAGATAATCTGTTTTAATGATGTTGGTTGAGGGATAAATATTGGCCCAGGACACCGGAGAGAACTCCCCTCTACTCTTCTAAATAGTACCACAGGATCTTTTACATCCACCTGAGAGGGCAGACGGGGCCTCGGTTTATTGTCTCATCCAAAAGACGGCACCTCGGACAGTGCAGCACTCCCTCGATACTGTACTGAAGTGTCAGCCTGGATTATGTGCTCAAGTCTCAGGAGTGGGACTAAAACCCACAACATTGTGATTCAGAGGTGAGAGTGTGCTGCCGCTGAGCGACGGCTGACTCTGACAAAGTATTCTATTCTGGTCGTTGATTTCTCCGCCTATTCTTTGTAAGTATTTTGTCCACACTCTGTACGAGAGGCACAGGCCTCACCTGGGGGGACTCTGCCACTCTAAGACCGCAGAGCTTTGCACGGGAGTTTCAGGGGAAAAAATTGTATAGGGGCCGTTTTTGGGCGTAGGTAGCGTGATGCGCTATTACCCCGCGCCCAGTGACCCCTGCGCAGGCAGGACGCAAGTTTCGGCCGACCGAGGACTGACCTGCAATCGGCCTTCCGTCCCGGGCCTTGCACGGGGAATCAATGCAATTCACACTTTTCACAACCAGGGGGAGCTCAATCTCTTAAAGGGAGGATGTTTCTTCGAAATCTCTTTATTTGCTGAAAATAACAGTCTGCTGTCTGCACGGAGTCTGAACGGAGATCAGACATCGCACACGTAAAACACAGGTGCAGCTCCCATCCCTATGTTTACACACTGATGGGTTATGTTAAAACATTGAATAAAGGTTGCGCACTACTAAATCCCACATCCTCCAATCTGCACGCCAGATCTCACCAATCTACCGTTCTGAGTTTGTACCAGGCCTGTGAGAGTGCATGCACCAAGGTTCTCTGCTGATGCACTAGAGGCCTTGGTGCAATAGGTGCACAGAAGGAGGGACATCCGACATGTGACGGGGGGGAGGGTAATGGGGTGAGGGGACAAGAGACCCTCCAGACAAAAGGCAGTGGGGGACGAAGTCAATGCCAGGAGCACAGCATCATGAACATGGATGCAGTGCAGGAAGAAGTTCAAAGCTTTGACATGAGTGGTCAAGGTGAGTGAGGTCAACTGTCAAGTGGTGTCTCCTACCAACTGCACCATGCACTACACCCCCATCACCCACATACCAATAAACTCTTTCCATCAATGTTCAACTCTTGCTTCCTCTTACCCTTACACATTACCACTGTTTCAAGCCACCACCCACAACCCACAGGTCACACACACTAGCTATTCAACCATGACAGGCACATCACCCAAACATGTCCCGCTTTCTTGCAGAAGAAGGTGGCGCATATCAAGAGGCAGCAAGTGGCAGTGGCATTTAGCCCCTCGAGCCTGTTCCACCATTCAGTGAGATCATGGTGGACCTGTGACCTAACTCCATATACCCGCCTTAGCCCCATATCCCATAATACCCCTGGTTGACAGAAATCTATCAATCTCAAATTTAACATTCACAATTGAGCTAGCATCAACTGCCGCCTGCAGAAGAGCATTCCAAACGTCTCCTACCCTTTGCGTGTAGAAGCATTTCCTAACTTCACTCCTACACGTCCTGGCTCTAAATGTTAGGCTATGTCCCCACGTCCTAGTATTCAAGTCTAGGAGACCTCCAAAAAGAGTTATAAATGTCTCGGCAGCCAGAAGCAATAATCCAGCCACTAACCTGTAAATCCTGCATGGTCCCTTTAAATAGCTCTGATGGTGGGTCCTCCAGGCTCTCTAAGACACGTTCAGATGGTCGGGGTTGAGTCTGTGCGTTGAGTTGAACGTTAAGTCCCAAAATGGTGTCTATCACTTTAAATCGGTGTTGCACACTGATTGAAGCCATTTTCTCCCTACTTTACATGATTCCAGCGTTCGTTATCTGCGCCTGCGCAAACTCCTATACCAAGATGGCGTCACGCTGGAAATGTGCGTGCTCGTCCAAGACGCCATCTTGGATGTCGGAGAGGCCGTGTAATGCCGAAACAACGGGCGCCACACGCCCCAATTTAGAGCCCTCAGTTCTCTCCACCACCCTGACCTTAGGGGCTCTTAGAATTAAAACTGACCCAAAGGGTTCATGCCCCTCATCCATATATAGTCAACAACACCCAATCAACTTAACCTCAAGTCAAGTCTCACGCTAGACAAAGGAATTCACTGTAGAAATAAAATCGCCCTCAACGTTTAGCCTGTCTTCTGCTGTGCAATTAGATACAAAGCTAGTAGGCGAGCACCACATTACCAGGTAATGACTGCCCCAAACAGGTCCAGTTCAAGCTATCTGACCCTGCTCCCCCTCATATTGGGTCCCAGTCCCAGAGCTCCTGCCCTATTTCCTGAACATTTCCTTACAGCTCTTCAAAGTACTGCACTGTCAAAATGGGAACATGGGAATTGCTGGATGATAAAAGACCAAGGTCCATCTAATTGGCCTTCTACCATCCTGGTAGACGTGGGATACGATAATGGAGTAGTTCTGGGTAGACCTGGGTCAGGGTCCGTTTTCAGTCATGATGCCTTCTGACCAATGCTGCCAATGGGCTTTTGTGAAAGTAATACAAAGCTCTGAGATCAGACCCTCCTTTACTCTGCTATCAGGGGTCACACTACTGGTTAGATCTCACTCCAAGTTCTACGTACAGTTGTTCTCACTGTGCTTCAGAAGGGACAAACATGCATTGGAGAGGGTACAGGGTTCAGAAGCAGGACATCCCAAGTGTAAAGGAGATGAGCCATGAGGAAAGATTACAGAAGCTGAAGCTTTAAAACTTTGAAAGAAGGAGGTTAATGGGACTCCTTTGAGGTTCGCAGTATAGATGGAGGAGAGGGGAGTTCAAATATAGTTGGACAGTACGCTGGGCGAGTTACAGTACTGACGGATGAGCATCATTGGACTAATTGGCCTCTTCGTCTTGCTCTAGAGTGAACTGGCTCAAATACTCAACATGAAACCATGGGGTTGTGTTGGTTTTACCTTGAATTACTTGTCGAAGTCATTCCCCAGCAAAACACCAGACTAGAAGCCACCAGGCCCTGTGCTGCCTGCAGGTTGCAGCAGTGCTCATTTAATGCTCTAAATTTGGAGAGACTTGCTGCTCGAGTCGGAGCCATTTTGAACTCAGCTCATCTGCTGTATGGGTACTGTAAATGGAACAGTTTAAACCCATACTTCCACTGTACCTACAGGGCACCCCTATCCTAAATCTCTTCCAGATAGCAGTCCAAGTGAGAGTACAGGTCAATATATTCATCAACATTTTATCGAGGGCCACAATTCTAAGCTGTGACACGGTCAGAGGCCTCCACTCTCACTGACAAATATTAGGCACCTACATTGTGCTTCATTTTGTTTAATCATCATGTACGCACACAAGCACGCACACACACACACTACACAGGTACATACACACACGCCGTACACACGCTGCACACACACACGCTGCACACACACACGCTGCACACACACGCTGCACACACGTACATACACACATGCCGTAAACACACACACGCCGTACACACACACACATATGCACATACGCACACAGACACCCCGCAAGCACGCATGCACGCGCACACACACATGCGCACGCACACACACACGCACACATCAAAGTTGGCAGGCTGTGAATTTAGGCCCACAGATACATGGGACAGGTCTGTTGAGGGGCACAGGTGGGAAAGGGGGAGCCCCTGTCTCATGGGCTGTATTGCAAACTCCGCTTTAGATTGTACAGAACACTGCACTTCCATAGAACCCCACAAATGGAGCTCCCCATCTGTTAAGAACATAAGAACATAAGAAATTGGAGCAGGAGTAGGCCAATCGGCCCCTCGAGCCTGCTCCGCCATTCAATAAGATCATGGCTGATCTGATCCCAACCACAAATCTAAAGAACACAAGAAGTCGGAGCAGGACCCGGCCACATAGCCCCTGGGCCCTCTCCGCCACCCACAGGGCATTGACCGATCCGAACTCAGCTTCATGTCCAATTTCCTGCCCGCTCCCCATAACCCCTAATTCCCTTTACTTCTAGGAAACTGTCTATTTCTGTTTTAAATTTATCTAATGATGTAGCTTCCACAGCTTCCTGGGGCAGCAAATTCCACAGACCTACCACCCTCTGAGTGAAGAAGTGTCTCCTCATCTCAGTTTTGAAAGAGCAGCCCCTTATTCTAAGATTATGCCCCCTAGTTCTAGTTTCACCCATCTTTGGGAACATCCTTACTGCATCCACCCGATCAAGACCCTTCACAATCTTATATGTTTCAATAAGATCGCCTCTCATTCTTCTGAACTCCAATGAGTAGAGTCCCAATCTACTCAACCTCTCCTCATATGTCCGCCCCCTCATCCCCGGGATTAACCGAGTGAACCTTCTTTGTACTGCCTCGAGAGCAAGTATGTCTTTTCTTAAGTATGGAGACCAAAACTGTATGCAGTATTCCAGGTGCGGTCTCACCAATACCTTATATAACTGCAGCAATACCTCCCTGTTTTTATATTCTATCCCCCTAGCAATAAAAGCCAACATTCCGTTGGCTTTCTTGATCACCTGCTGCACCTGCATACCAACTTTTTGATTTTCTTGCACTAGGACCCCCAGATCCCTTTGTACTGCAGTACTTTCCAGTCTCTCGCCATTAAGAAAATAACTTGCTCTCTGATTTTTCCTGCCAAAGTGCATAACCTCACATTTTCCAATATTATATTGCATCTGCCAAATCTCCGCCCACTCACCCAGCCTGTCTATATCCCCTTGCAGGTTTTTTATGTCCTCCTCACTCTCTACTTTCCCTCCCATCTTTGTATCATCTGCAAATTTTGATATGTTGCACTCGGTCCCCTCCTCCAAATCGTTAATATAGATTGTAAAGAGTTGGGGACCCAGCACCGACCCCTGTGGAACACCACTGGTTACTGGTTGCCAGTCCGAAAATGAACCATTTATCCCAACTCTCTGCTTCCTGTTCGATAACCAATCCTCCACCCATGCCAGAATATTACCCCCAAAACATAAATGTTTTAGCATTTATGTACAGAGCTCACCAATATAACAGATCTCAAAGTGTGTCTAATCTCCTTCCAACAAGCTACTCACTCCCTCACCTGTGTGTGTCGCCATGTCAATGAGTTGAAAGGCCACCTGGGCAGCATTCAGTGCCCCATTTACTGCAGCCTCTGGGGAGCCAACAAATGTATAAACGGTCCGATTGGTGGAGGGACCGGGATCCACGTCCAAAAGGGAGCAGCCTTCGGTCTGTGAGATGGCATCGGCAATGGCATCAATAACCTGCCGGGGAGAATTCATTCATAGATCATTGAAGTGTCATGAACAGGTGCAGAAAATAATCTAGAAGGCTAATGGAATGCTGGCCTTTATATCTGGAGGACTGGAGTACAAGGGGGCAGAAGTTATGCTGCAGCTATACAAAACCCTGGTTAGACCGCACCTGGAGTACTGTGAGCAGTTCTGGGCACCGCATCTTCGGAAGGACATATTGGCCTTGGAGGGAGTGCAGCGTAGGTTTACTAGAATGATACCCGGACTTCAAGGGTTAAGTTACGAGGAGAGATTACACAAATTGGGGTTGTATTCTCTAGAGTTTCGAAGGTTAAGGGGTGATCTGATCGAAGTTTATGATATTAAGGGGAACGGATAGGGTGGATAGAGAGAAACTATTTCCGCTGGTTGGGGATTCTAGGAGTAGGGGGCACAGTCTAAAAATTAGAGCCAAACCTTTCAGGAGTGGGATTAGAAAACATTTCTACACACAAAGGGTGGTAGAAGTTTGGAACTCTCTTCCGCAAACGGCAGTTGATACTAGCTGAATTGCTAAATTTAAATCTGAGATAGATAGCTTTTTGGCAACCAAAGGTATTAAGGGATATGGGCCAAAGGCAGGTATATGGAGTTAGATCACAGATCAGCCATGATCTTATCAAATGGCAGAGTAGGCATGAGGGGCTGAATGGCCTACTCCTGTTCCTATGATCCTACGTACTTGCCCTGGGACTGTTTGATGTTGACAGTGAAGCTCCGATTTTAACCCTTCGCACCAGAGCTTGTCCGCATTGCATTCTCGCTCCGTGCCATTTTATCAGGCAAGTTTCAGGCAGCCTGCGAGGCCCCCGCCCCGAGTGCCTCATTAAAATGTGAACGCCGCGGTCCAATGACATCATTCGGACTAGGACTCGATTTTAACCTTGGTTGGGGTGGGTCCAGCTCAGTACCAATCGTGCCCAGGGAAACTGCTGCCAAGTGGACCCAGGGTTAGAGCAGGCCCAGGTAAGAGAACGTTACATTTTTTTGCAGGTTTCCTTGTGGGCCAGAGGGAGCAGGAGTGATCCGCTAAGCCTCACAAGGAAACCCAGGGCCCCAGGCTTCCCAAGTCCAAGTTCAAACACCTACCCGCTCCCCACCACTTACCCCACTGTTGGTGACCATTCCCCGTTGGTCTCCTGTCGTACTCGTCAATGATGCACGGTTTGGGCAGGACTCCAGCCTGGTCTATGTTAATGCAGCCTGGGAGTTAAAATGGTCTGGGCCTATCACTAGCCTGCCAACCCCATGTTTGTCTCTTGCTCCAGGTTACATCAGGGCTTCATAGAATCATAGAATGATACAGCACAGAAAGAGGCCATTCGGCCCATCGTGCCTGTGCCACTCTTTGAATGAGCTATCCAATTAGTCCCACTCCCCCGCTCTCTCCCCACAGCCCTGAAAACTTTTTCCCTTCAAGTGTTTATCCAAATCCCTTTTGAAAGTTACTATTGAATCTGCTTCCACCACCCTTTCAGGCAGCGCATTCCAGATCATAAAATAATTTCTCCTCATCTCCCCTCTGGCTCTTTTGCCAGTTACCTTCAATCTGTGTCCTCTGGTTACCGACCCTCCTGCCACTGGAAACAGTTTCTCCTTATTTACTCTATCAAAACCCTTCATGATTTTGAACACCTCTATCAAATCTCCCCATAACCTTCTTTGCTTTAAGGAGAACAATCCCAGCTTCTCCAGTCTCTCCACATAACTGAAAGTTATTAATGAAACCTAACAATAGCGCAGGATCAGAAAGCGTAGTGCCCGTTACTATAGTGACAGAGTGCTCATTCATTTGCTAAGCTGCAGTCAGTGGGTGCAAGAGGGGAGAGAAGGGAATTATATTTCCACCAGCTCAATCAACGAGTTGCACAACACACCCCGAGATGGGAAGCAAACACTGACTAATCTACCAGACAAGGGTTTCCACATCACTGTCATCACTCCAGGTACACTGGGCAAGGACACTGACACGGCTCTCAGACCTGATCAATCTACAGATGGACATTCACTCTTCATCTCTTAGCGAGTGCCCTGATTTCTAAACCTTCGGCTGTCTGCACCATGATTTATAAACCCACAAGGGTGTGCATGTCTCTGATTTATAATCCGAAGTTCCCCAGGGTTCTTGTGTTGTCCATTATTCTATAACTCTCTCCCCCTCCCCCTCCCCCTCCCCCATGTGTGTGCTTGAAATTTGTACCACATCCTATTCAGCTTCTTTAGTAAAATTTGTACACATTAATGTAATGGATGTTAGTGCTGGACAATTCAGGCATTCAATAGTAGCATCATCAACACAAAGGTGAGGTACAGGACGGGCTAGATACAGAGTAAAGCTCCCTCTACACTGTCCCATCAAACACTCCCAGGGCAGGTACAGCACGGGTTAGATACAGAGTAAAGCTCCCTCTACACTGTCCCATCAAACACTCCCAGGGCAGGTACAGGGTTAGATACAGAGTAAAGCTCCCTCTACACTGTCCCATCAAACACTCCCAGGGCAGGTACAGCACGGGTTAGATACAGAGTAAAGCTCCCTCTACACTGTCCCATCAAACATTCCCAGGGCAGGTACAGGGTTAGATACAGAGTAAAGCTCCCTCTACACTGTCCCATCAAACACTCCCAGGGCAGGTACAGCACGGGTTAGATACAGAATAAAGCTCCTCTTCATAAACTACTTCAGTTTCTTTCCCCTCCTTTAATTGCCAATTTTCTTCCTCCATCTTGGTTCCTTGTTGACATATCGTTCTGAGGGAATGAGTGGGGTCCTGGTATTGTACCAAGTGCTCATTCTTCATCTATGAGCTGAGATTCCCTGTTCAAATCCCCTCAGTCCAGTTTCCACCCAGCTCATATCACTGAGATGTCCCTGGTCAAAGTCACAAATGGCATCCGCTGTCAATGTTATTCCTTCTTGTCCTTCTCAACCTCTCTGCGGTCTTTGATATGGTGAACATATCATCCTCTTAGATTGCCTGACCTCCACTGCCCGGCTCTGTGGGTTTGCCCTTGAGTGGTTCCACTCCGAACTATCTGAACACAATGGCTTCTCTTCCCACTCCCACTTGTTACCTCTGGAGCTCCCCTAAGGAGCTATCCTTGTCCCCCTCCTCCTCATCCACATGCTGCTCCTCAGCGACATCATCCACAGGCACGGGATAATAATCCACCGATGGATCATTACGTACCTCCTGCCCTTAACTCACACCCTCCACTGCTAAAACCTTATCCATCATTTGTGGCACCTTTAGACTCCCTTACTCCTTACGGGCCACCCATCCTCCATTAACTCCAACTTGTCCAAACCACTGCCGCACATATACTGTCCCATAATAAGCCCCACTGTTCTATCCCATTAAAGGCCCTGTTTAAATGTTGTTGCAGTAGTAGACAGAGGATGTCAGCAGACTACTCCAGCAGAGGGGAACATCAGAGCAGGGGTCACTACATGGCAACAGGGAGTGGGAATTCCGGACAGTTTACATTTCTCTAACCTGGGGCATTGAAACCAATTGTACGACCCCTGAGATCGGCCCACTCAACACAGACCAGGAACTGAAGCTGGGATCTTACTGAACTGGACTCAGATACTCCTGACCTTAACCAGCAGAGCCGTGTGCGTTAAGTCTGTCTTCAGTTTAATCCGCTGCGCACAGCCCTGGAAAGATGTGTTGCAAGTTACTATCCGGGCACGAACCCAAGCCCATTCCTTACCTCTTTGCTTTGCCCATTGGAAACATTTGGCACACACTCCACAAGCCTGGCCATGATATTCCGAATAACCGTCACTCCCTGCAAATAAACACATTGTAATAAAAACCCCTCCGAGCACAGTAACCCAGTTCACATTGCACTCATTATTACAAGTCTTACCTTCGGTGTGCCTGCACTCAGCCTGGAACCTTACTGGACTTTTCAGGGTCTTTCATCAATGATTAAAAGGTCTGGTTTCTGACACACCACCTGATGCATCAGAATGCAAAGCCCCAACTCTTAAAGGAACAGTCGCCATAAAACTCATCTTTAAGAAACAGTGCCACGCAGCCCAATCCGAGAGGAAGAATCTGCATTTCTTTACTTTTGGGCTCAACAGTTGTGCATTTCCATTTTTGCCCTCAGTATCAGCACCAGGCCGAGATCAGATGCATTGTGAAATTCGATCGGGTCTGTCCTCTAACCTCAAGTCCCAGAGAGATGCCTCCTAACTGTTCCAAAATGACATTCCCACTTCTCACACCCACATGCTTTCCGAGTGAGATTGTCAATTTAATGCCAAATTAATTGAAGTTGTGGTTTGGTGCCATTTTATCCCAACTCTATCCTTTGCTTGTGTTCGCTGTGAATTGGGCTGAGACTGTCTAAACTCACTCCATGTCCAACAGTCACGAGGCTGTCATTTTATCAGTGTGGGGAGGTCGGAGAGGTCAAATATCAGCCTGTGACCCACGGCAATGCCCCAAAGCCTCACTGAAACACTGGGGTAGATTATCTGATCAGGTGATGTGCTATTAGCACCCTCCCAATGTGACTGGTTAATTTTGCCGAGTAGATTTCAGTTACGCCGTTGAGGCGAGCTCCTGGGTGTGGCGTTTGGCACTTGTCAGCGGGAGCCTTAAAGGTCTGCTTACAAGAGGTGATGGGTAATTTTAAAGGGTTAGAGCCAATTAAGTTGCGGTCGCATGTGGGATAAAAATATAAGTAGAATTAACAAAGGCTGGTGATATTTTTAATTTATGTTTCAGATTTCACAACGGCTGTTTGGGTGACAATACAAGCTGGCAAAGACCCTGGCACAAGAAACGTGGAGCAGGAAACGGTCTCTGATGGGATGGCACAACACGCCGACCACTATTAATGGCTGGCACAGTGCAGGTGGTGCAGAACAATGTGGTAGAGAGTCGGGTGAACTTGATTTCCACTCCTGGGCAACCTCCCCTTGGGATGGCAATGCAGCCGATTTGGAAGGAGGCAGAGAAAGAGGACCATTACTGACTGGCACGGTAGCTTCACAGCAGGTGGCAGCGTCATTGTCTGCCTCCGATGTACCCTCACCAGCCTGGCATCGATACATTGGGTCCTCCCCCTCCTCCTCACCCCATCTGATGATACCTGGGGTGAGGCATCATTAAACTGGGAGCAGCCTTCCCCCTGGGCTGCTCCACGCTGTAATTTTTACTTTTTGTGGCAGCATCTGTCAGTGGAGGACTGCCCCTTTAAATAGAGCTCCTCCAGCTGACAGATCTTACTGCGCATGCGCAGCCCGCCCGACGCGCAGCTCAGCAGCGGGGAACCCGGAGGAGCAGGTAAGTGGAACCAATTAGTGGATTGCCTGCTACGATCGCGCGGGAAACCCACTAATTTCACCGGGCGCGTTTGGTACGTGCCCGCAGGCCCACCCGCCGGGAACCCGCACCCCTGGTAAAATCAGGCCCATTGCTCCTAAAAACAGAAGTAAAGGGGGATTCCCATTGGGAAACCCAATATCATGGACTCACCCAAAAAAGGCAGTGCCAACACACTTGGCAAAAAACCTGTTGATTATCTGATGGAAACAACGGGGGGAGTTTCAGACATAACCTCAAAATGCTGCTACAAATCTTTCAGTATATTTTCGCAAAGGTACCTCTGTAAAGAGCAAACTCTACCAGACCTAGGCACGAATTTTACAGCAATGGGCTGATGTCCGTTATCAGTGTAAACATTAGAAAATGGATTAGACATCTAAATGACACCAAAGAGGGCTAATATTAACACAATTAACTGCAAAATGACGGGTGTTTCTGACACCAGTGTAAAACTCGGCTGGAAAATCAGGTGGGGTGATAATGGGCATGAATCTGGTGTAATGTATTTTAACCCAATTTTCCAATCAATTAAACACACTTTACGCCCATTTATTGGTCCTAATTGATTGGAAAAGCTTCTCCATCCAACTTAACATCTCTTCGAATAATGAAGGAATACTGTCACTCTTAATAGCAGAACACTCCTCACACAGGTGTGCTCCTCTCACATGGTTACCAATTCCAGATGTGTTCTTCCCCTCCCCCACCAGATGTAAATACTGTCTCTGTTCCCTACCCATCATGTATAGACTCTCTGGGTATATACCACGGATTTCTCCTGATCTCTGCACCTTTTATGGATTGTCCCTGCTCAAACATCCTGTGTACGTCTCCTCTCTGTATTTTACACATGGTCACTCCAGGCCAAAACATACACCTAACACATTCTATATTCCCTAGCCCAGTAATTATTTTTTTTATTCATGGGATGTGGGCATCGCTGGCAAGGCCGGCATTTATTGCCCATCCCTAATTGCCCTTGAGAAGGTGGTGGTGAGCCGCCTTCTTGAACCGCTGCAGTCCATGTGGTGAAGGTTCTCCCACAGTGCTGTTAGGAAGGGAGTTCCAGGATTTTGACCCAGCGACGATGAAGGAACAGCGATATATTTTCAAGTCGGGATGGTGTGTGACTTGGAGGGGAACGTGCAGGTGGTGTTGTTCCCATGTGCCTGCTGCCCTTGTCCTTCTAGGTGGTAGAGGTCGTGGGTTTGGGAGGTGCTGTCGAAGAAGTCTTGGCGAGTTGCTGCAGTGCATCCTGTGGATGGTACACACTGCAGTCATGTTGCTCCGATGGTGAAGGGAGTGAATGTTTAGGGTGGTGGATGGGGTGCCAATCAAGCGGGCAACTTTGTCCTGGATGGTGTCGAGCTTCTTGAGTGTTGCTGGAGCTGCACACATCCAGGCAAGTGGAGAGTATTCCATCACACTCCTGACTTGTGCCTTGTAGATGGTGGAAAGGCTTTGGGGAGTCAGGAGGTGAGTCACTCGCCGCAGAATACCCAGCCTCTGACCTGCTCTAGTAGCCACAGTATTTATATGGCTGGTCCAGTTAAGTTTCTGGTCAATGGTGACCCCCAGGATGTTGATGGTGGAGGATTCGGTGATGGTAATGCCGTTGAATGTCAAGGAGAGGTGGTTAGACTCTCTCTTGTTGGAGATGGTCATAGCCTGGCACTTGTCTAGCACGAATGTTACTTGCCACTTATGAGCCCAAGCCTGGATGTTGTCCAGGTCTTGCTGCATGCGGGCCCGGACTGCTTCATTATCTGAGGGGTTGCGAATGGAACTGAACACTGTGCAATCATCAGCAAACATCCCCATTTCTGACCTTATGATGGAAGGAAGGTCAATGATGAAGCAGCTGAAGATGGTTGGGCCTAGGGCACTGCCCTGAGGAACTCCTGCAGCAATGTCCTGGGGCTGAGATGATTGGCCTCCAACAACCATTACCATCTTCCTTTGTGCTAGGTACGACTCCAGCCACTGGAGAGTTTTCCCCCTGATTCCCATTGATTTCAATTTTACTCGGGCTCCTTGGTGCCACATTCGGTCAAATCATAGAATCATAGAAGTTACAACATGGAAACAGGCCCTTCGGCCCAACATGTCCATGTCGCCCAGTTTATAACACTAAGCTAGTCCCAATTGCCTGCACTTGGCCCATATCCCTCGAAACCCATCTTCCCCATGTAACTGTCCAAATGCTTTTTAAAAGACAAAATTGTACCCGCCTCTACTACTGCCTCTGGCAGCTCGTTCCAGACACTCACCACCCTTTGAGTGAAAAAATTGCCCCTCTGGATCCTTTTGTATCTCTCCCCTCTCACCTTAAATCTGTGCCCCCTCGTTATAGACTCCCCTACCTTTGGGAAAAGATTTTGACTATCGACCTTATCTATGCCCCTCATTATTTTATAGACTTCGATAAGATCACCCCTTAACCTCCTACTCTCCAGGGAATAAAGTCCCAGTCTGTCTAACCTCTCCCTGTAAGTCAAACCATCAAGTCCCGGTAGCATCCTAGTAAATCTTTTCTGCACTCTTTCTAGTTTAATAATATCCTTTCTATAATAGGGTGACCAGAACTGTACACAGTACTCCAAGTGTGGCCTTACTAATGTCTTGTACAACTTCAACAAGACATCCCAACTCCTGCATTCAATGTTCTGACCAATGAAACCACGCATGCTGAATGCCTTCTTCACCACCCTATCCACCTGTGACTCCACTTTCAAGGAGCTATGAATCTGTACTCCTAGATCTCTTTGTTCTATAACTCTCCCCAACGCCCTACCATTAACGGAGTAGGTCCTGGCCCGATTCGATCTACCAAAATGCATCACCTCACATTTATCTAAATTAAACTCCATCTGCCATTCATCGGCCCACTGGCCCAATTTATCAAGATCCCGTTGCAATCCTAGATAACCTTCTTCACTGTCCACAATGCCACCAATCTTGGTGTCATCTGCAAACTTACTGACCATGCCTCCTAAATTCTCATCCAAATCATTAATATAAATAACAAATAACAGCGGACCCAACACCGATCCCTGAGGCACACCGCTGGACACAGGCATCCAGTTTGAAAAACAACCCTCGACAACCACCCTCTGTCTTCTGTCGTCAAGCCAATTTTGTATCCAATTGGCTACCTCACCTTGGATCCCATGAGATTTAACCTTATGTCAAGGGCAGTCACTCTCACCTCACCTCTGGAATTCAGCTCTTTTGTCCATGTTTGGACCAAGGCTGTAATGAGGTCTGGAGCCGAGTGGTCCTGGCGGAACCCAAACTGAGCATCGGTGAGCAGGTTATTGGTGAGTAAGTGCTGCTTGATAGCACTGTCGACGACACCATCCATCACTTTGCTGATGATCGAGAGTAGACTGATGGGGCGGTAATTGGCCGGATTGGATTTGTCCTGCTTTTGTGGACAGGACATACCTGGCCAATTTTCCACATTGTCGGGTGGATGCCAGTGTTGTAGCTGTACTGGAACAGCTTGGCTAGAGGCGCAGCTAGTTCTGGAGCACAAGTCTTCAGCACTACAGCCGGGATGTTGTCAGGGCCCATAGCCTTTGCTGTATCCAGTGCACTCAGCCGTTTCTTGATATCACGTGGAGTGAATCGAATTGGCTGAAGACTGGCTTCTGTGATAGTGGGGATATCGGGAGGCGCATTTCTGGCTGAAGATGGTTGCAAACGCTTCAGCCTTGTCTTTTGCACTCATGATGTGGAGTCCAGCACTCACGTGCTGGACTCCGCCATCATTGAGGATGGGGATGTTCACGGAGCCTCCTCCTTCCGTTAGTTGTTTAATTGTCCACCACCATTCACGACTGGATGTGGCAGGACTGCAGAGCTTTGATCTGATCCGTTGGTTGTGGAATCGCTTAGCTCTGTCTATAGCATGTTGCTTCCGCTGTTTAGCATGCATGTAGTCCTGTGTTGTAGCTTCACCAGGTTGGCACCTCATTTTTAGGTACGCCTGGTGCTGCTCCTGGCATGCTCTTCTACACTCCTCATTGAACCAGGGTTGATCCCCTGGCTTGTTGGTAATGGTAGAGTGAGGAATATGCCGGGCCATGAGGTTACAGATTGTGCTGGAATACAATTCTGTTGCTGCTGATGGCCCACAGCGCCTCATGGATGCCCAGTTTTGAGCTGCTAGATCTGTTCTGAATCTATCCCATTTAGCACGGTGGTAGTGCCACACAACACATTGGATGGTGTCCTCAGTGCAAAGACGGGACTTCATCTCCACGAGGACTGTGTGGTGGTCACTCCTACCAATACTGTCATGGACAGATGCATTTGCGAGAGGTAGATTGGTGAGGACGAGGTCAAGTAAGTTTTTCCCTCGTGTTGGTTCGCTCACCACCTGCCGCAGGCCCAGTCTGGCAGCTATGTCCTTCAGGACTCGGCCAGCTTGGTCAGTAGTGGTGCTACCGAGCCACTCTTGGTGATGGACATTGAAGTCCCCCACCCAGAGTACATTTTGTGCCCTTGCTACCCTCAGTTCTTCCTCCAAGTGGTGCTCAACATGGAGGAGGACTGATTCATCAGCTGAGGGAGGTCGGTAGGTGGTAATCAGCAGGAGGTTTCCTTGCCCATGTTTGACCTGATGCCATGAGATTTCATGGGGTCCAGAGTCAATGTTGAGGACTCCCAGGGCCACTCCCTCCTGACTGTTTATCACTGTACCGCCACCTCTGGTGGGTCTGTCCTTCCGGTGGGACAGGACATACCCAGGGATGGTGATGGAAGAGTCTGGGATGTTGGCTGAAAGATATGATTCTGTGAGTATGGCTGTGTCAGGCTGTTGCTTGACTAGTCTGTGGGACAGCTCTCCCAATTTTGGCACAAGTCCCCAGATGTTAGTGAGGAGGACTTTGCAGGGTCGACTGGGCTTGGTTTGCCTTTGTCGTGTCCGGTGCCTAGTGGTCCGGTGCCTAGTGGTCCGATGCCGGGTGGTCCGTCCGGTTTTATTCTTATTTGTGACTTTTTTTAAGTGAGATTTTACAACTGAGTGGCTTGCTAGGCCATTTCAGAGGGCAATTAAGAATCAACCACATTGCTGTGGGTCTGGAGTCACATATAGGCCAGACCGGGTAAGGACGGCAGGTTTCCTTCCCTAAAGGACATTAGTGAACCTGATGGGTTTTTACGACAATCCGGTAGTTTCATGGCCGCCATTACTGATACTAGTTTTTTCTTATTCCAGATTTTATTTAATTGATTTTCGATTCCCCAGTTGCCATGACTCTGGATTATTAGTCTGGGCCTCTGGATTACTAGTCCAGTAACCTATGCACTATGCTACCGTACCCTTAATTACAAATGGAAAGAGTGAGTGACTGGGTTAAATCCCTCTCCTGGGACCACAATATCCAGTAAATAACTGTTAATGCAAAACCCCCAGAGACAGCATTGTGAAGCTTTTGACCTTTGTTCTTTGACGTTCAGTCCAAACCTTTATAATGGATCAAAGACTAATCGTATTAACGGAATGGTAACCTTTATTTACAAAAATAGAAAACCTTGATTCAAAACAACTCGTTTTGTTGGCTTGTCAGTAAAATTTTAACTTTCAGTATTTATGCAGCTGCCCCGTGTGAGCCTGGAGACTGGGCTGGGCCCACACACTGTCCTTGTATTAATTAGCTGCTGTCAGTTGCTATAGTAACAGCTCCCACAGCAAACGATGAGGGTGGTGTTCCTAATCCAATATTTCATTTCTAGAAATGAATGCGAACTTTGTCAGGCACAGTCCAGCTCTTGTTCACTTCTGTAAAATTGATCGCAAACAATGGATTTAAACTCAACCCACCACCATGGTGAGTGTCGAACAGTCTGCAGTCGAAGGCCTCCGTTTGACTGTGTTCCCTCGAGGTGTGGCAGCCAAAAACATGGCCGTCAAGCTCTGACTCCTGCAGGCTCACTTGCTCCGGCCAATACCACAAATTGAAGTGTTTTTTGGAGAATTTGTTGTTGCTCTTGTTTTGACAGAATAAGACTGGCCCAGTATAAAATATGTAAATGACTAAATACTGGGCAGGGCCAGCCAGGCACGCACTCGTGCAGCAACACCACACACTCGTGCAGCAACACCGCACTCGTGCAGCAACACCACACACTCGTGCAGCAACACCGCACTCGTGCAGCAACACCACACACTCGTGCAGCAACACCGCACTCGTGCAGCAACACCACACTCGTGCAGCAACACCACACACTCGTGCAACAACACCACACACTTGTGCAACAACACCACACACTCGTGCAACAACACCACACTCGTGCAGCATCACTACACGCTCGTGCAGCAACACCACACACTCGTGCAGCAACACCACACACTCGTGCAACAACACCACACTCGTGCAACAACACCACACACTCGTGCAACAACACCACTCTCGTGCAGCAACACTTCACTCATGCAGCAACACCACACACTCGTGCAGCAACACCACACTCGTGCAACAACACCACACACTCGTGCAACAACACCACACACTCGTGCAACAACACCACTCTCGTGCAGCAACACTTCACTCATGCAGCAACACCACACACTCGTGCAGCAACACCACACTCGTGCAGCAACACTTCACTCATGCAGCAACACCACACACTCGTGCAGCAACACCACACTCGTGCAACAACACCACACACTCGTGCAACAACACCACTCTCGTGCAGCAACACTTCACTCATGCAGCAACACCACACACTCGTGCTGCAACACCACACTCGTGCAGCAACACCACACTCGTGCAACAACACCACACACTCGTGCAAAAACACCACTCTCGTGCAGCAACACTTCACTCATGCAGCAACACCACACACTCGTGCAGCAACACCACACTCATGCAACAACACCACACACTCATGCAGCAACGCCACACTCGTGCAGCAACACCACACACTTGTGCAGCAACACCACACACTCGTGCAGCAACACCACACACTCGTGCAGCAACACCACACACTCGTGCAGCAACACCACACACTCGTGCAGCAACACCACACACTCATGCAGCAACACCACACACTCGTGCAGCAATGTCACACTCGTGCAGCAACACCACACATTCGTTTAGCAACACCACACTCGTGCAGCAACACCACACACTCGTGCAGCAACACCACACACTCGTGCAGCAACACCACACATTCGTTTAGCAACACCACACTCGTGCAACAACACCACACACTCATGCAGCAATGTCACACTCATGCAGCAACACCACACTCGTGCAGCAACACCATACACTCATGCAGCAACACCACACTCGTGCAACAACACCACACACTCATGCAGCAATGTCACACTCGTGCAGCAACACCACACTCGTGCAGCAACACCATACACTCATGCAGCAACACCACACTCGTGCAGCAACACCATACACTCGTGCAGCAACACCACACTCGTGCAGCAACACCACACACTCGTGCAGCAACACCACACTCATGCAGCAACACCACACTCGTGCAGCAACACCACACTCGTGCAGCAACACCACACTCGTGCGGCGGTCACATGGATCCTTGGTTTCGATGGTAGATGGTAGAGCTGGAAATGGACCACTTTTTATTTTGCCCATTGTCAACACTCAGACATAGCATGGGTCACACATGGAGTAAAGCTCCCAACGCCCCAGTCAATTTGCTCAAACTGAAACAGGCAAACTCCTACTGCATCAGCACACAGCTCTCCACATCAACCATCATTAATATTGTCTATTATGGTGCCCATTATTCATAAAGTTTGTGTCGTGCCTACTAGAAATTGGATTGCAACTATCTGAACTTATTTCAATAGTTACAAACCAGCCACCAAAATAAAATGCTGGAAATACTCAGCAAGTGAGGCAGCATCTGTGGAGAAAGAAACAGAGTTAATGTTTCAGGTCGAAGACCTTTCCTCAGTCTGGGTTGGATTTGAACCCAGGTCCAGAGAGATAAGGACACTGTCTCACCCAATCCCTCGCACACATTTGACTTTGTTTTTATATTTTTAACTGGACTGTGTTTATTCAGTCCTTGTGAAACCATCTTCAGTAAAATGGAACAGTTTTATCAGCCGAAAGGGCAAAACAATGAATTTACAAAGTTGATTTCAAGAGCAGACCTGTCAAAAAAAAATCAAAATACTGCGGATGCTGGAAATCTGAAATAAAATCAGAAAATGCTGGAAATACTCAGCAGGTCAGGCCACGTCTGTGGAGAAAGAAACAGAGTTAACGGGCCCGATATTAACACGGAGACGGGGTTCGGAGCAGGGAGGCGATAGTGAGCGACATACGCACAAGATCATGGGACGGGTGGAAAATGGAAGCAATGAGGGCGTAGACTGCGCCCAGAATCAATGAGGTGTCCCTGGACATACTGCTGGGTGCAGAAAGGGCCAGGAAAGAGGAAAGAGGTCCTGCATCCCACCAATGGGAGAAAGAAACCTGCAGCTGGAGGTGGCCCAAGAGGTGAAGAGCAGGAGCTTTATTATCAGGAGGTGGATCCTCACAGGAAGTGTTTTATTGGCATAACCAGGTCAGGAAAAGTGAGAAAAGTTTCAGATTCACCGACATCCTGTGGTGTACAACACCCCCTCTCACTCTGCCTTGATAAGAGCAACTCCATCACATCTCTCCTCACACTCACTTAAGTTTCAGCAGCACCCATCGGTCCATTTCAATCCACTTCCTCACCTCCCCCTTCCTCCACTGCCACTCACCCCAATCCTTGTGTAATGTGATCCCACTTCAGTCAGCTCCCCCGATTCTCTGCACACGTCCCCAAATGGCACTGTCAATATATTCCTCAAATGCACTCCAGTGCCACTTGTGATGTACCTGTCTGATAGACACCCTCACCGAATTCACTGCGTCCACCAGATGCACACATGCCTTACAGACACTCAAAGATCTGTCGTGCCCCCTTGCAGAAGAAAACGCAAAATACAATAGGGAGGGAGAGGACCCGAGGACATGTGGAACAAGAGGCTTTGGAGATTATTAGAGGCATAGCAGCCTCCCTGGGCATCAGATATGGTGAAACTCAAACTTCATTGCTGCAGGGTGACAGAATTAATCTCTCAGACCCACATCTCGTACAAAACGAAGTCATCTTGACTTGAATTCAGCACATAATGAAATATGATCACTGTAATCAGGTGAATTTCAACATTTGTACATTCCCATGGCTAAAACCATATCCGTCTCTTCCTCTCCTCCAGGACCATCACACAAAGGACAGCAGCCCCTGTCCCATTGCAAACGATGAGTCCTCAGAGGGGCTGATTCCTTCTGACGGGCACTGCCACGGGACACATACGAACCAGGCACCAGGGCAGATAACAGAACTTCCCTGGGTCTTCTCAGAGAGTCAGGTGGGACCTCATCACACTCCACAAGTGAGCACAAGCAGAAATTGGTGGTAGGGACACCTGTGGAGGGTCCATGTCAGACCCACAGACCGTTCCAAGCTCAGCTCAGCTGGACAGAGATGCTGAACTCGGGGGGGCAGGGGGGGTGCAGGGTGTTTCCGATCGTGTGAGGGTCGTTCAGCCTTGCTGGTCACAACCAAACTCACTTATTTACGGTCGAAGGTCTGGGCTTACCCTGAGGAATCACTCTGAAGGATGATGATCAATGCAATCGAGACAGGTTTCAGATTTGGAACAGTAAAAGTATGTTTAATGTGTGCAGCAAATCTCAAGATGGCCAAACCGCTGCTAACGTTCCTATAGGACGACGAACAAATAGATTACTTCCCCTTGGACTTCCTAAACTAAGCCCCTCCGTGTTCCCTCACTCACGGCTGTTAACTCCCAACACTGCACTGCTGAGGTTTGGTCGGGACATGCAGAGGGAACTCTCCACACGGCTGTGAGTTGAGTATTCTGCAGGCTGCGGTTGATATTCTCACCCTGCTGACTTTGGCTGCCGGGTTGTGTCTTCTACGATCGAAGTCCTTGGGGCCGTACCCGTTCCTTGGGGCATGCGGCTTCCTTCGGTCCTGGTTGTAGAGAAAGCGGCCTGCTCTGGTCTTCTGATGTTGTAGAGCTGGGTCTCTGGTGGTCCGTTTGACCCCTCCACTCTTCGACCCTTACTGTTCGACCTCCTCCTGTTCGACCCCTCCACTCTTCGACCCTTACTGTTCGACCTCCTCCTGTTCGACCCTCCATTCTTCGACCCTTACTGTTCGACCTCCTCCTGTTCGACCCTCCACTCTTCGACCCTTACTGTTTGACCCCCTCCTGTTTCACCCCTCCACTCTTCGACCCTTACTGTTCGACCTCCTCCTGTTTGACCCCTCCACTCTTCGACCCTTACTGTTCGACCCCCTCCTGTTCAACCCCTCCACTCTCCGACCCTTACTGTTCGACCCCCTCCTGTTTCACCCCTCCACTCTTCGACCCTTACTGTTCGACCCCCTCCTGTTCGACCCCTCCACTCTTCGACCCTTACTGTTCGACCCCCTCCTGTTTGACCCTCCATTCTTCGACCCTTACTGTTCGACCCCCTCCTGTTTGACCCCTCCACTCTTCGACTCTTACTGTTTGACCCCCTCCTGTTCGACCCCTCCACTCTTCGACCCTTACTGTTCGACCCCCTCCACTCTTCGACCCTTACTGTTCGACCCCCTCCTGTTCGACCCTCCACTCTCCAACCCTTACTGTTCGACCTCCTCCTGTTTGACCCCTCCACTCTCCGACCCTTACTGTTCGACCTCCTCCTGTTCGACCCTCCACTCTCCAACCCTTACTGTTCGACCCCCTCCTGTTTGACCCCTCCACTCTTCGACCTTTACTGTTCGACCTCCTCCTGTTCGACCCCTCCACTCTCCAACCCTTACTGTTCGACCCCCTCCTGTTTGACCCCTCCACTCTTCGACCCTTACTGTTCGACCCCCTCCTGTTCGACCCTCCATTCTTCGACCCTTACTGTTCGACCCCCTCCTGTTTGACCCCTCCACTCTTCGACCCTTACTGTTCGACCCCCTCCTGTTTGACCCCTCCACTCTTCGACCCTTACTGTTCGACCTCCTCCTGTTTGACCCCTCCACTCTTCGACCCTTACTGTTTGACCCCCTCCTGTTTGACCCCTCCACTCTTCGACCCTTACTGTTCGACCTCCTCCTGTTCGACCCTCCACTCTCCAATCCTTACTTTTCGACCCCCTCCTGTTCGACCCTCCACTCTTCGACCCTTACTGTTCGACCTCCTCCTGTTCGACCCTCCACTCTCCAACCCTTACTGTTTGACCCCCTCCTGTTTGACCCCTCCACTCTTCGGCCCTTACTGTTCGACCCCCTCCTGTTTGACCCTCCACTCTTCGACCCTTACTGTTTGACCCCCTCCTGTTTGACCCCTCCACTCTTCGACCCTTACTGTTCGACCCCCTCCTGTTTGACCCCTCCACTCTTCGACCCTTACTGTTTGACCCCCTCCTGTTTGACCCTCCACTCTTCGACCCTTACTGTTCAACCTCCTCCTGTTTGACCCCTGCACTCTTCGACCCTTACTGTTCGACCTCCTCCTGTTTGACCCCTCCACTCTTCGACCCTTACTGTTTGACCCCCTCCTGTTTGACCCCTCCACTCTTCGACCCTTACTGTTCGACCTCCTCCTGTTTGACCCCTCCACTCTTCGACCCTTACTGTTCGACCTCCTCCTGTTCGACCCCTCCACTCTCCAACCCTTACTGTTCGACCTCCTCCTGTTCGACCCTCCACTCTTCGACCCTTACTGTTCGACCTCCTCCTGTTTGACCCCTCCACTCTTCGACCCTTACTGTTCGACTCCCTCCTGATCGACCCCCTCTTTCCTGAGCCTGTAACAGTTATACTGTTTTTTCTGGCTGATCTAGTCAGACGGTGCAAAATGCTACGATTGGTCCCTGGAGAGGAAGCTTAGTTTGAATGTGTATTATATTCCCGCCTCCCATCTCGCTGGTATTGGAGGACACTGGGAACTGTTGACTATATGAGGTGGGAACTGTTTTCAGATGGGTTCTGTAGTCCCGGCCGATTGACTTAATTCTATCAACCGGGGGGGGGGGATTTCATTGTGTCCTGAGCCAACTTGGAGCCGGTGATGATGTTCGGCACTGTCTCTGTCGGGTGGGGTGGGTTTTAGTTCAAAAGCTCGTCTGGGAAATGTGTTTTAAACAGGGTCCTTTTTCACAGCCATTTTCCCAAAACTGGGGTTTTCCCCTGGTGAATAAAATCTTGGATTAAAAATGATAATCCTAGAGGGGCCATCAATGAAAAGGAGAATGAGAGAGGAGCAACTGTGGGAGGTAGTGGCAGTCCCACCAGGCGCACTCTCCACAATGTCCCAGAGGATGGAAGAGTTCAGCTCAAACTTTTGTGGTGTGATGTCGCAGGCCATTGAGAGAATGTCTTCCATGGAGAGAATGCCCTCCTCCGTGGGACTTGAATCACGGCTCACCAATCACTCCCCGCGGGACCTGACGACAGCCTTGCAAACTCTGAATGCCAACATGTATCTACTGCCTCACACAGGCTGGCAGACAGACTAGACATGGGTTTCCAAGGCGTCACTCATGTCCTCCAAGTTGCTCTCCTGCAGAGAGGCAGGAGTGGTGCGCCACTGGCTCAGGCAACGGACGATGGCGATAGAGGAGAGGAAAGTGCAAAGTCCTCTCAACCCATCTCCACGTCTCACCCGTTGTCCACCCCTCAACCAGTACCCGCAATGCTGCCACCTCTCCCACTGGTCCAGTCTGCCCCTGCACAGGTGCAGGTGGAGCAGTCTTTGGCGGGGCCCTCACGGGCTCCAAAACCCAGAGGCCATAGGTCGAGCACATCTCAGAAGTTAGAGCAGGGATCAGAGCAACTTGTCACTACCTCTGCTGAGGCCAAAGGGAATGCACCACGTGAAGTGCTAGAGAGAGAGAGAAAAGCTTTGTAGTTCACCAAGGGTATGCACATGGATATTTATGAAAATTTGTCCATATTTTTAATTTATTAAACCACATTAAATTTATTACCTTGCATCACTTCCCCGAGTTCCCCATTCTTGAATGGCGAGTGCCAACACGGATTTTCATTTGTTTGGTGCTGAATGTAACAAGAATGAGTTGACTGAGACCAATTGGTGGAGTGGATGGATGGTTACAGGACTGCCTGTGGAAGTGGAGAGGGGATGCGATAGTTACTTTGGTCCTGTGTGAGTGACTAACTGAACCTTCGAGCTATTAGGGCATTCCTGGCATCCCGAACAGCAATGTGATTGGCTGGTCTGCCTCTTTCTCCTCGGCACTGGAATCCTCATCGTTCGTCCTGCCCCTCCAGTCTTCTCTGCTGCGTTTTGTTGTGCAGCACACCATGATTTTCCTGGAGACCCTCGCTGGGGGGTATTGAAGGGAGCCTCCAGACCTGCCCAATCACTTGAAGCACAACTTGAGCATGCCGATGGCTTGCTCGATGACACGTTTGGTTGTCATATGGCTCGTGCTGTAGCGCTCCTGGTGTTCATTGGTGGGGTTCCTCAGAGGTGTCATTGGCCAGGTTTGAAGGGGGTATCCTTTGTCACCTAGCAGCCACCCTTTAAAGCCGGTTCCAGGTGTGACCAGGTCGGGAATGTTGGACTGCCGCAGGATGAAAGCATCACAGTAACTCCCAGGGAATCTGGCGCAGACCTGCAGGAACCTTTTGTTGTCTTTGAACACCAGCTGACCATTGATGGAATGAAGTCCCTTGCAGTCGGTGAATGCTCCTGGTTGATCAGGTGGTGCTCAGATTGCCACGTGTGTGAAATCGATGGCACCCTGCACCTGTGGGAAGCCAACCAGAGATGCCCACTCATTCTGGCTATTGTCATCACAGGAGAAGTTTACATACCTCCCAGCCCTGAAAAACAGCCTATCCATCACCTGCCTTATGCATTTATGTGCAGCCAACTGTGAGATCCTCGATATGTCTCCGGTAGTGTCCAGGAAGGAACCAGAGGCAAAGAAATTGAGACCGGTGGTGACTTTCACAGCGACTGGTAATGTGTGGTCACCAGGTCCATCAGGGAGCAGCTCTTCATCCAGGAGGCTGCAGATGTCTGTGACCACCTGACGTGACAATCTCAGCCTACTCCTCCGACAGGTCAAGGAAGCTGAGCCTCTGTCTGTAGACCCTATCAGGTGGGTAGTTTCTCCTGTGATCTCAACCCCTCTCTTGCTCCCCTCTCTGTTGTTCACCAACAATTCTGTCCAAAGCATGTCCTCAATGCTGATAATGCTCATTCTCATCCGAAGTCCAATTAAAGGCAGTCATGGAACCGCCCATCCTGATGTTCTATGTGTGAACACCTCCGAAATGTACAAATAAGTCTTACACCTCAAGTATTCTCATCAAACTGTTCACCAGAGGTAACAGAGAAAGCCGTTGTGAGCACTGAACCTTTATTCAGATCTGGCCTCCTGACTTTTAACCATCCTGATAAAATGCTGTTCAATCTGGCCTCGATTTCACTGCCGGCCTTCCCGAACCTCGGAACCCGATCGTTAATTCCAAGTCGGGCTCACAATCGCATCATAGGAGCTGGATTTAGTTATGTTAATGACGGACCTGCCTCTACACAGCGGGATACTGGGAGGCTGAGAGATCCGCCGCCGTGGAAACGGAAATGGGCGTGTGGGCGGCAGGTTAGGATCGCGTTTCACGTACTTAACGTTTTAATCCCTCACCCCTGACCCTCTCTCGCTTGTCACGGGGTAGGGGGGGGGGTCAACATCGAGGCCTAAATGTTTGAAAATCTATGATCCTAAATATCTAAAGATTTCTGTGAGGGGGACAGGTCTGTGATTACTGACAGTGGTAGATTGATTCCTGAGATGAGGGGGTTGTCCTATGAGGAGAGGTTGAGTAGAATGGGCCTATACTCTCTGGAGTTTAGAAGAAGGAGAGGGGGTCTCATTGAAACATAAGATTCCGAGAGAGTTTGACGGGGTAGATGCTGAGAGGTTGTTTCCCCTGGCTGGAGAGTCTCGAATTAGGGGTCATAGTCTCAGGATAAGGGGTCGGCCATTCAGGATCGAGATGAGGAGAAATTTCTTCACTCAGAGGGTTGTGAATCTTTTGAATTCTCTACCCCAGAGGGCTGTGGATGCTCAGTTGTTGAGTACATTCAAGATTGAGATCAATAGATTTTTGGGCTCTAGGGGAATCATGGGATATGAGGATCAGGCGGGAAAGTGGAGTTGAGGTAGAAGATCAGCCATGATCTGTTTGAATGGCGGAGCAGGCTCGAGGGGCTGAATGGCCTACTCCTGCTCCTATTTCTTATGTTCTTCTGTAGACCTGTCAGTGTCTAACCTTGCTCGACTCACGAACATTTGCTTCTTGTACACAGTGGAGCTGGTGGGGAATATCCTTGCAGAATGGAAGTTGATGAGTAGACGGTTCTAGACCCCAACGGTCTTGTTCAACTGGTTGTAAAATTGACCGTCTACTCACCCAATAACAAGACACCATGACTCACCATCAAAATAACAGGGAATATGAAGATGCTGATTAAAATGAGGTGCATTCACTGAGCTGACTCTCCTTTTGCTCCTCTCTCTAGATTGCCTGGGATGTACTCAGTTGTCACTCGTTATGTTTGTTGTTTCCAGGGACTCAGTGTCCCCGTCCAGTCCTGTATGCAGACTTTGCCTCCCCTTTGTTTGCTGTAACTCTTTTGTTCCTCTCAATTTAAGGGCTTCTTAAATGTTCCCACTTTACGGATCCTCCCAAGCCGCTATATCGCACGGGAGGCCGACTTGTAGGGACATGGCTTCCCGGTGTGTAATGAGACACACCAGCCAGTTATGTCGGGTCAGCTACTCGGTTTTATTAGCACAGCCATGACTATCCCGTCCACTACACCTTATGACAACAGGTGTACTGGGGCTGGGGGTGTGGGGGAGGGAGGGAGGATCTCCCTTATGGTGGCCTCCAATTCCAGTGGTGGAGCGAGGTGGCGGGATGAGTATATGGATCCAGTACTGCTCCCAGTGTCCTACACCTCCACTGTGGCCATTAAACTCCAGCCTGTAGCTCACTGCTAACCAGTCATATCAAAAAAGTAAAGCTCCAATGAAAATAATTGATTGATGCAGAGCGATGCTCCTGTCAGCGCTGAGGGACTGGAGCTGAGCATTTCTAAACTGGGCCTTTGCCACTCTGACTGACTTAGAGACAGTGTGAAGGGAGGTGGGATCTGCGGGGCCCAACATATGTTGGTGCCTGCAGGCCACACACAATCTAAATTTAGAGATCAGCAAGTATTTGGTGAGCTAGGGGCATATCAGTCCTGAAAGCCCAGAGACACAGGCCCTGATTTTAAAGTGGGTCCGGGGACAGAGACGGTGAGCTCGGGGACTCCCGACCGATCTTAACGACTGAGCCTTATTTTCCCAATTGTCCCGTCCAAACCGATCTAACGATTGGAGGGGGAACTCAGTGACAGGAGGCCACAGTCTGGGACCCGTGAACGGTTCCCGGCACGCATGAGGGGGAGATTGGGGGAGATCGGGGGAGGGGAGGAGGTCTCTGGGGGAGATCGGGGGAAGGGGGGTCTTTGGAGGCAGTCCAGTCCCGTGGACATCATCAGACCTGACCTACATTTTTAAGCATGATCCCGTTCCCTTCCTGCAGGTCTCCTGCTCGGCTGCTCAAAAGAGTGGGTTAAAATGGGGACACGGTGGGAAGGCAGCGGGATCGAGGGGGAAGTGACTGCCCTCATTTTAACTGCCCCCCCTGGCCCAGATTCTGCCTACTGATTACATATCACCACCTGGAGTCAGAGGGGCCATGGGACTCAGGAATAGGGCCAGTGGGGAAAGGCCTGAGGACACAGAGCAGGAAATGGGCCCAATGGGGAATGGCAGGGGGTGTATAAAATCAGTTATCTGCCTTGTGACTAAAGGTTTGGGACCCAAAGGGAGAAAGAAACACAGTATAAAATCCATTATCAGCCCCTGGTCAGTCCCTCGTCAGTCTTCTTGATGTTCTGCTGGATTGGCCTTGTCCAGAGAGGTTTGGCATCATCCAAAGTTGCAAGATTCAAGAAGACTTGATGAAATCTTTTTTTTCTAAATGTTTACATAGATTTATTTATAATTCCTTTCAACTCTTTAAACGTTGGGTCCACATACAATAGGAAAAGGTTCAGTACATCAACATCAATACTTAGAGCAATCTATTTTGAGACAATCTATTTTAAAAAGAGGAAAATAAAAGTTTCTTTGTTTTGTGAAGTATGAAGGATATCAGGAGCAGCGCTGGTCACCATGGGAACAGAGGCTTCTTGTCGTTGCGCGACAGCTCACACAGACAGTTGAGCAGGACGAGGGTATCCCGGAGGAATTTGGCGGGGACCATGTCGATGACCAACTTTCGCAGGATGATGGGGTTATAGGTGATATTGGTGTAGGCGTTCGGACGCTGCTTCAGAATGCCGTAGGTATTGACCAGGAACTCACTGAAGCCGGTGTGGATGTCGGTATTGTAGTTGAGTTTTTCGAGCTTGGATAGTAAGGCTGTGTAACACTGAGTCATTTCCCTCCACTTCTGCTTATCCACCGTTCCATCGATGGGATTGATGGAATTCTGTGAGAGACAGAAACAGATATCCATGGAAACAAAGAATCGGGAGAGACGTATAACAGGCGGCTGATTCACTATCACCTGTTTCACACTATCACACAAAGATAAAATGATCTCCAGTGAGTCTCTGCAAGATTAGAGAACAAGTGAGGGCAGGAAGCCAATACTTGGCTGGTTTGCTACAGTGATGATTCCAAAACACATCTTTCAACTTAATTAAAATAGGTTTCGAAAACAATATTCTCAATATGGAGAATGTACATTAAGTTCCCATTTAACTAAATCAGATCTAATCTTTATAGAACACGACACGAAAGGGGGGGGGTCTCAGGTGGAGGAGGTACCTGCTTGATTTTTGCTGGAATGTTTGATACTGTATATCCGTACAATCTGGTCAATCCTGGGAACACATGGGCCAGGATCCTTCGATCCAGCTGGAATGCTATCTCTCCAATCACACGACTGTTCTTCTCCAGATTTGAGAAGGAGTCCATTTCTGAAAGACCATGTGTTATAAACTGAGCGTTAGATCCGGAGAGAACAGTGAGGAGGATAGTGATAGGCTTCAGGAGGACACAGAAAGCTGGTGAAATGGGCGGACTCATGGCAGATGAAATTTAATGCAGAGAAGTGCAAAGTGTTACATTTTGGTAGGAAGAATGAGGAGAGGCAATAAATACTAAATGGTACAATTTTAAAGGGGGTGCAGGAACAGGGAGACCTGGGGGTGTATGTACACAAATCTTTGAAGGTGGCAGGACAGGTTGATACAGCTGTTAAAAAAGCAAACAGGATCCATGGTTTTATAAACAGAGGCACTGAGTACAAAAGCAAGGAAGTTATGCTAAACCTTTATAAAACACTGGTTAGACCTCAGCTGGAGTATTGTGTCCAATTCTGGACACCACACTTTAGGAATTGACAAGGCCTTAGAGAGGGTGCAGAGGAGATTTACTAGAATGGTACCAGGGATGAGAGACTTCAGTTATGTGGAGAGACTGGAGAAGCTGGGATTATTCTCCTTAGAACAGAGAAGGTTAAGGAGAGATTTAATAGAGACACAGATCTAAGGCAATTGGCAAAATAACCAGAGGTGAGATGAGGAAAGTATTTTTTACGCAGCGAGTTATGATCTGGAATGCGCTGCCTGAAAGGGCGGTGGAAGCAGATTCAATAATAACTTTCAAAAGGGAATTGGATAAATAGTTGAAAAAGAAAAGTTTATAGGGCTATGGGGAAAGAGCGGGGGAGTGGGACTAATTGGATAGCTCTTTCAAAGAGCCGGCACAGGCACGATGGGCTGAGTGGCCTCTTTCTGTGCTGTATCATTCTATGATTCTATGGCCGCGATATTTACGGGGAGATGGGGAGGGAGTGGGGAGGGGGGGGGGGGGCGCTTTAGCAGCCGGAAAACCCGGAAATGCTGGTAACCCGGAGGACCTGCCGAATTCAACTTTTTGTCTCCATTTCCCGGCTGGGAGCCGGCCAGATTGAGAGGCTATCTGCCGTGTGGAAAAGCCTGTAGCACCAGGCCGCAGCCGGGAAGCGGAGAGGAGGTGGGGGGGGGTGATCGGAAAGGCTGAGGGTGGTGGGGGATCGGAAAAGTCAAGAGGAGATTGGAGGTCGGAGGGGGGAGACCGGAGGTCGGGGGGGGGGGGGACCGGAGGTTGGGGGGGTTCCAATCGCGGGGGAATGAAGCAGGTTTGCTTGGAGACTGGGGGGGGGGGGAAACACTCCTGCTCCTCCTGGCCCACAACCAGTGCTGGAAAGGCACTCACCCGCCGGATCTGGCCGTTCTCACCTCCCTTCAGCTGCCGGGTTCCCTGAGCCCTGGGAAACCCGGCCTGCAGACATTAAATGTAAAAGACAATTTAAATTTGAGGCACGCAGCCTCATTAACATATTTAAATGACGGACCCACCTCTGGAGAGCAGGTTAGTCGCCCGTCTCCCCAATCTGCCTCCGTTAAAACTGGAAGTGGGCACTTCAGAAGCGAGTGTCCCATTTTGGAAACACTCCCCCCGCCCCTCCAGGGTGGTAAAACTCCCCCCTATGATTCTACGATTCAGGTAAAACCACGCCAAATACTGTTAAAAGTGTGACTCCTCCTGAAGGCGTTTTCCGCTCTGCATCGGGTGAACTCACAGTTGAAGAGGCCAGTGGACAAGTTACTGCTCGACCTGCTGTAAAATCTGCTACTGGGAGCTGGGCCCACTTAGCTCAGGGGGTCTCTCCCACTGAGCCTCTCCCTAAACACACCATGTGAGAAAGAGAGTTGCAAAAAGACAATCGAGATCAGATAGTCACTGTTCTCACTCCACAATGTGACGTGCTGGAGCCTGCCCGATAGTGGACTATATTAATAGCACATTGATTCACTGGAAGGGGACATCACTGACCCACTGGGCAGGAGCCTGAGGATTCACATCCTCTAATGGCATAATAAGCAATGCTGTCCCATTGGAACCTGTCAACTGGCTCAGTGAGAGGGGACAACCACAACGCTGTAAACAAACCCGAGGGTGGGAAAGGGTGGGTCAGGCACCTGGAAAATGGAATCTTTATATACAGGGTCCAGGACAGAGGACCCCACCAGCATTTGGGGGCAGGAATTCTCTATCAGTGGGGGAGGGGACTCTTATCAGTGGGGGAGTGGACTCTGTTTGTGGGGGACGGGATTTCAGTAGGGGAGGGGACTATCAGTGGGGGAGGGGACTATCAATGGGGAAGGGGACTATCAATGGGGAAGGGACTCTATCAGTGGGGGAGGGGGTTTCAGTGGGGGAGGGGATTCTATCAGTGGGGGAGGGGACTCTCTATCAATGGGGGAGGGGACTATCAATGGGGGAGGGGATTCTATCAATGGGGAGGGGACTCTATCAGTGGGGAGGGGATTCTATCAATGGGGAGGGGACTCTCAATGGGGGATGGGACTATCAATGGGGAGGGGACTCTATCAGTGGGGGAGGGGATTCTATCAGTGGGGGAGGGGACTCTCTATCAATGGGGGAGGGGACTATCAATGGGGGAGGGGATTCTATCAATGGGGAGGGGACTCTATCAGTGGGGGAGGGGATTCTATCAGTGGGGGAGGGGACATTCTATCATAAGAACATAAGAACATAAGAAATTGGAGCAGGAGTAGGCCAATCGGCCCCTCGAGCCTGCTCCGCCATTCAATAAGATCATGGCTGATCTGATCCCAACCACAAATCTAAAGAACACAAGAAGTCGGAGCAGGACCCGGCCACATAGCCCCTGGGCCCTCTCCGCCACCCACAGGGCATTGACCGATCCGAACTCAGCTTCATGTCCAATTTCCTGCCCGCTCCCCATAACCCCTAATTCCCTTTACTTCTAGGAAACTGTCTATTTCTGTTTTAAATTTATCTAATGATGTAGCTTCCACAGCTTCCTGGGGCAGCAAATTCCACAGACCTACCACCCTCTGAGTGAAGAAGTTTCTCCTCATCTCAGTTTTGAAAGAGCAGCCCCTTATTCTAAGATTATGCCCCCTAGTTCTAGTTTCACCCATCTTTGGGAACATCCTTACTGCATCCACCCGATCAAGACCCTTCACAATCTTATATGTTTCAATAAGATCGCCTCTCATTCTTCTGAACTCCAATGAGTAGAGTCCCAATCTACTCAACCTCTCCTCATATGTCCGCCCCCTCATCCCCGGGATTAACAGAGTGAACCTTCTTTGTACTGCCTCGAGAGCAAGTATGTCTTTTCTTAAGTATGGAGACCAAAACTGTATGCAGTATTCCAGGTGCGGTCTCACCAATACCTTATATAACTGCAGCAATACCTCCTTGTTTTTATATTCTATCCCCCTAGCAATAAAAGCCAACATTCCGTTGGCTTTCTTGATCACCTGCTGCACCTGCATACCAACTTTTTGATTTTCTTGCACTAGGACCCCCAGATCCCTTTGTACTGCAGTACTTTCCAGTCTCTCGCCATTAAGAAAATAACTTGCTCTCTGATTTTTCCTGCCAAAGTGCATAACCTCACATTTTCCAATATTATATTGCATCTGCCAAATCTCCGCCCACTCACCCAGCCTGTCTATATCCCCCTGCAGGTTTTTTATGTCCTCCTCACTCTCTACTTTCCCTCCCATCTTTGTATCATCTGCAAATTTTGATATGTTGCACTCGGTCCCCTCCTCCAGATTGTAAAGAGTTGGGGACCCAGCACCGACCCCTGTGGAACACCACTGGTTACTGGTTGCCAGTCCGAAAATGAACCATTTATCCCAACTCTCTGCTTCCTGTTTGATAACCAATCCTCCACCCATGCCAGAATATTACCCCCAATCCCGTGATTTTTTATCTTAAGTAATAATCTTTTATGTGGCACCTTGTCGAATGCCTTCTGGAAGTCTAAATACACTACGTCCACTGGTTCCCCTTTATCCACCCTATACGTTATATCCTCGAAGAACTCAAGCAAATTTGTCAGACATGACTTCCCCTTCATAAAGCCATGCTGACTTTGTCCTATTAAATTATGCTTATCTAAATGTTCCGTTACTGTCTCCTTAATAATAGACTGCAAAATTTTACCCACCACAGATGTTAAGCTAACTGGCCTATAATTTCCAGCCTTCTGCCTACTACCCTTTTTATCAGTGGGGGAGGGGACTATCAATGGGGGAGGAGACTCTATTATTGGGTGATGTGTGAAGATTATCCGTACAGACACCCCAGGACTGTGAAGAAAATGATCCTTCTCGTCAATGACATCTTATTTTCAAAATTGTGAAAATTAGTCAGCAACTCCTCAGTCTGAGGTGATTTTGGTTTTGCCTCTACAGAATAAAATATTATCCTAGAATAGTAATATCTGATAAAGATTAGGAAGAATCTATCTCCAGTCTAGTCATAGACTTCACTGTTCTCCTGACTGGGAACTAGATCGCAGATTGTAATGTTGAACGTTTGCATAATTTGGATAGACATGATGCTTCGATGATTTAACCCTGTAGTGTATGGTGCATCAACCAAAATTTTGACGGGTCCCATCTTTTACAATATTTAGTTTTTAAACATTTCATTGCCTATAAATCACAAAAATGTATCACAGGAGGACAGAGACAATGGCTGAGTGCACTGCATACAGCAAAGGCTATGGGCCCCGACAACATCCCGGCTGTAGTGCTGAAGACTTGTGCTCCAGAACTAGCTGCGCCTCTAGCCAAGCTGTTCCAGTACAGCTACAACACTGGCATCTACCCGACAATGTGGAAAATTGCCCAGGTATGTCCTGTCCACAAAAAGCAGGACAAATCCAATCCGGCCAATTACCGCCCCATCAGTCTACTCTCAATCATCAGCAAAGTGATGGAAGGTGTCGTCGACAGTGCTATCAAGCGGCACTTACTCACCAATAACCTGCTCACAAATGCTCAGTTTGGGTTCCGCCAGGACCACTCGGCTCCAGACCTCATTACAGCCTTGATCCAAACATGGACAAAAGAGCTGAATTCCAGAGGTGAGGTGAGAGTAACTGCCCTTGACATCAAGGCAGCATTTGACCGAGTGTGGCACCAAGGAGCCCGAGTAAAATTGAAGTCAATGGGAATCAGGGGGAAAACTCTCCAGTGGCTGGAGTCGTACCTAGCACAAAGGAAGATGGTAATGGTTGTTGGAAGCCAATCACCTCAGCCCCAGGACATTGCTGCAGGAGTTCCTCAGGGCAGTGTCCTAGGCCCAACCATCTTCAGCTGCTTCATCAATGACATTCCCTCCATCATAAGGTCAGAAATGGGGATGTTCGCTGATGATTGCACAGTGTTCAGTTCCATTCGCAACCCCTCAGATAATGAAGCAGTCCGAGCCCGCATGCAGCAAGACCTGGACAACATCCAGGCTTGGGCTCATGAGTGGCAAGTAACATTTGCACCAGTCAAGTGCCAGGCAATGACCATCTCCAACAAGAGAGAGTCTAACCACCTCCCCTTGACATTCAACGGCATTATCATGGCCGAATCCCCCACCATCAACATCCTGGGGGTCACCATTGACCAGAAACTTAACTGGACCAGCCATATAAATACTGTAGCTACAAGAGCAGGTCAGAGGCTGGGTATTCTGCGGCAAGTGACTCACCTCCTGACTCCCCAAAGCCTTTCCACCATCTACAAGGCACAAGTCAGGAGTGTGATGGAATACTCTCCACTTGCCTGGATGAGTGCAGCTCCAACAACACTCAAGAAGCTCGACACCATCCAGGACAAAGCTGCCCGCTTGATTGGCACCCCATCCACCACCCGAAACATTCACTCCCTTCACCACCGGCGCACTGTGGCTGCAGTGTGTACCATCCACAGGATGCACTGCAGCAACTCGCCAAGGCTTCTTCGACAGCACCTCCCAAACCCGCGGCCTCTACCACCTAGAAGGACAAGAGCAGCAGGCACATGGGAACAACACCACCTGCACGTTCCCCTCCAAGTCACACACCATCCCGACTTGGAAATATATCGCCGTTCCTTCATCGTCGCTGGGTCAAAATCCTGGAACTCCCTTCCTAACAGCACTGTGGGAGAACCTTCACCACACGGACTGCAGCGGTTCAAGAAGGCGGCTCACCACCACCTTCTCGAGGGCAATTAGGGATGGGCAATAAATGCCGGCCTCGCCAGCGACGCCCACATCCCACGAACAAATTTAAAAAGCACAATTATCAGGTCAGCTCTCCGAGGGGAGGGGAAACGTTCCGTGGGGCTCCTCGAGGGGAGGGGAAACGTTCCGTGCTGCACCTCGAGGGGAGGGGAAACGTTCCGTGCTGCTCCTCGAGGGGAGGGGAAACATTCCGTGGGGCTCCTCGAGGGGAGGGGAAACGTTCCGTGCTGCACCTCGAGGGGAGGGGAAACGTTCCGTGCTGCTCCTCGAGGGGAGGGGAAACATTCCGTGGGGCTCCTCGAGGGGAGGGGAAACGTTCTGAGCAGCACCAAGGGAGGGGAAACGTTCCGTGCTGCTCCTCGAGGGGAGGGGAAACGTTCCGTGCTGCTCCTCGAGGGGAGGGGAAACGTCCCGTGCTGCTCCTCGAGGGGAGGGGAAACGTTCCGTGCTGCTCCTCGATGGGAGGGGAAACGTCCCGTGCTGCTCCTCGAGGGGAGGGGAAACATCCCGTGCTGCTCCTTGAGGGGAGGGGAAACGTCCCGTGCTGCTCCTCGAGGGGAGGGGAAACGTTCCGTGCTGCTCCTCGAGGGGAGGGGTAACGTCCCGTGCTGCTCCTCGAGGGGAGGGGAAACGTCCCGTGCTGCTCCTCGAGGGGAGGAGAAACGTTCCGTGCTGCTCCTCGAGGGGAGGGGAAACGTTCCGTGCTGCTCCTCGAGGGGAGGGGAAACGTCCCGTGCTGCTCCTCGAGGGGAGGGGAAACGTTCCGTGCTGCTCCTCGAGGGGAGGGGAAACGTCCCGTGCTGCTCCTCGAGGGGAGGGGAAACGTTCCGTGCTGCTCCTCGAGGGGAGGGGAAACGTCCCGTGCTGCTCCTCGAGGGGAGGGGAAACGTCCCGTGCTGCTCCTCGAGGGGAGGGGAAACGTTCTGTGCTGCTCCTCGAGGGGAGGGGAAACGTCCCGTGCTGCTCCTCGAGGGGAGGGGAAACGTTCCGTGCTGCTCCTCGAGGGGAGGGGAAACATCCCGTGCTGCTCCTCGAGGGGAGGGGAAACGTTCCGTGCTGCTCCTCGAGGGGAGGGGAAACGTTCCGTGCTGCTCCTCGAGGGGAGGGGAAACGTTCCGTGGGGCTCCTCGAGGGGAGGGGAAAAGTTCTGTGCTGCTCCTCGAGGGGAGGGGAAACGTTCCGTGGGGGTCCTCGAGGGGAGGGGAAACGTTCTGTGCTGCTCCTCGAGGGGAGGGGAAACGTCCCATGCTGCTCCTCGAGGGGAGAGGAAACGTCCCGTGCTGCTCCTCGAGGGGAGGGGAAACGTCCCGTGGGGCTCCTCGAGGGGAGGGGAAACGTCCCGTGGGGCTCCTCGAGGGGAGGGGAAACGTTCCGTGGGGCTCCTCGAGGGGAGGGGAAACGTCCCGTGCTGCTCCTCGAGGGGAGGGGAAACGTTCCGTGGGGCTCCTCGAGGGGAGGGGAAACGTCCCGTGCTGCTCCTCGAGGGGAGGGGAAACGTTCCGTGCTGCTCCTCGAGGGGAGGGGAAACGTTCCGTGGGGCTCCTCGAGGGGAGGGGAAACGTTCCGTGGGGCTCCTCGAGGGGAGGGGAAACGTCCCGTGCTGCTCCTCGAGGGGAGGGGAAACGTCCCGTGCTGCTCCTCGAGGGGAGGGGAAACGTTCTGTGCTGCTCCTCGAGGGGAGGGGAAACGTTCCGTGGGGCTCCTCGAGGGGAGGGGAAACGTTCCGTGCTGCTCCTCGAGGGGAGGGGAAACGTTCCGTGCTGCTCCTCGAGGGGAGGGGAAACGTCCCGTGCTGCTCCTCGAGGGGAGGGGAAACGTCCCGTGCTGCTCCTCGAGGGGAGGGGAAACGTTCCGTGGGGCTCCTCGAGGGGAGGGGAAACGTTCCGTGGGGCTCCTCGAGGGGAGGGGAAACGTCCCGTGCTGCTCCTCGAGGGGAGGGGAAACGTTCCGTGCTGCTCCTCGAGGGGAGGGGAAACGTTCTGTGCTGCTCCTCGAGGGGAGGGGAAACGTTCTGTGCTGCTCCTCGAGGGGAGGGGAAACGTTCCGTGGGGCTCCTCGAGGGGAGGGGAAACATCCCGTGCTGCTCCTCGAGGGGAGGGGAAACGTTCTGTGCTGCTCCTCGAGGGGGGGGGAAACGTTCCGTGGGGCTCCTCGAGGGGAGGGGAAACGTCCCGTGCTGCTCCTCGAGGGGAGGGGAAACGTTCCGTGCTGCTCCTCGAGGGGAGGGGAAACGTTCCGTGGGGCTCCTCGAGGGGAGGGGAAACGTTCTGTGGGGCTCCTCGAGGGGAGGGGAAACGTCCCGTGGGGCTCCTCGAGGGGCGGGGAAACGTCCCGTGCTGCTCCTCGAGGGGAGGGGAAACGTTCCGTGGGGCTCCTCGAGGGGAGGGGAAACGTTCTGTGGGGCTCCTCGAGGGGAGGGGAAACGTCCCGTGGGGCTCCTCGAGGGGAGGGGAAACGTCCCGTGCTGCTCCTCGAGGGGAGGGGAAACGTTCCGTGCTGCTCCTCGAGGGGAGGGGAAACGTTCCGTGGGGCTCCTCGAGGGGAGGGGAAACGTTCCGTGCTGCTCCTCGAGGGGAGGGGAAACGTTCCGTGGGGCTCCTCGAGGGGAGGGGAAACGTCCCGTGCTGCTCCTCGAGGGGAGGGGAAACGTCCCGTGCTGCTCCTCGAGGGGAGGGGAAACGTTCTGAGCAGCACCAGGGAAGGTCAGGAAAGAAAACAACACACATAAAAAGGAAAAATGGCAGATGCTGCGAATGTGAAACAGAAACTAAAACTGCTGGATAGGCCTAGGAGGTCAGTGAGCATCTGTGGAGTGAAAAGACCAGTTAATGCAGAGTTCCGAAGGGTTCCACCCAAAACATTAACTGGTGGTTTATCTCTGCTGATGCCGCCGTGCAACTGCAGCCCTACAGATAAGAAATGGCCAAGAGAGGGTTGTTCAAACCAGAGGGGTTTTCTCTCCTTCACCTTCTGTGATCTCCACATGACGTGCACTATGTCACCATCTGACTGGTCCCAGCCAATAACAGCAAACTGCACAATCACAGCTCTTAATATAACTGAACACGTTAAGGCATTTCAAGGAAGGGGAGGAGATAAACAATCTGGTGCTGAGCAGCAGGAGAGCTAGTGGTGGCGACCAAACACAAGGTTGAAGAGGTCAATTTAGGACCATTTATTGAAGCAAGAGTGATTAAGGAAGAGAATCCTAGAGTGCAGGAGCCTGTTGGCTGTAAGGTCTGTCATTAGCAGGTGGTGCAATGGGAGAGGATGGGAGAGACACACAGCAGACCAGAGATGGAGGGGCAGAGGGTATGACATTTAAGGTAGGGTAGATTAGGGTCATGAATAGATCTGTAAATGAGGACAAGGATTTTGTAAACAACAGGGGACAGAGCGCCAATGGAAGTCAGCGAGGATATGGCGATAGATGATTTCATAGAATCATAGAAAGTTACAGCCCATCGTGTCCACACCAGCCAAAAATGAGCCACCCAGCTTAATCCCACTTTCTAGCACTTGGTCTGTAGCCTTGTAGCACTTAAGGTGCACATCCAAGTACTTTTTAAATGAGTTGAGGGTTTCTGCCTCTACCACCCTCTCAGGCAGTGAGTTGCAGACCCCCACCACCCTCTGGGTGAAAAAAATTTTCCTCAGCTCCCCTCTAATCCTTCTACCAATTACTTTAAATCTATGTCCCCTGGTTATTGACCTCTCTGCTAAGGGAAATTGGTCCTCCCTATCCTCTCTATCTAGGCCCCTCATAATTTTATACACCGCAATTAAATCTCCGCTTAGCCTCCTCTGTTCCAAAGAAAACAACCCCAGCCTATCCAAACTTTCCTCATAGCTAAAATTCTCCAGCCCTGGCAACATCCTCGTAAATCTCCTATGTACCCTCTCTAGTGCAATCACATCCTTCCTGTAATGTGGTGACCAGAACTGTACACAGTACTCAAGCTGTGGCCTAACGAGTGTTTTATACAGTTCCAGCATAACCTCCCTGCTCTTATATTCTATGCCTCGGCTAATAAAGAAAAGTATCCCGTATGCCTTCTTAACCACCTTATCTATCTGTCTTGCTACCTTCAGGGATCTGTGGCCATGCACTCCAAGGTCCCTCTGTTCCTCGACACCTCTCAGTATCCTCCCATTTATTGTGTATTCCCTTGCCTTGTTTGCCCTCCCCAAATGCATCACCTCACACTTCTCCGGATTGAATTCCATTTGCCACTTTTCTGCCCACCTGACCAGCCCATTGATATCTTCCTGCAGTCTACAGCTTTCCTCCTCACTAGCAACCACACGGCCAATTTTCGTATCATCTGCAAACTTCTTCATCGAGCCCCCCAACATTCAAGTCCAAATCATTAATATATACCACAAAAAGCAAGGGACCCAGTACTGAGCCTTGTGGGACCCCACTGGAAACGGCCTTCCAGTCGCAAAAACACCCATCAACCATTACCCTTTGCTTCCTGCCACTGAGCCAATTTTGGATCCAACTAGTCACTTCCCCTTGGATCCCATGGACTTTTACTTTTTTGACCAGCCTGCCATGTGGGACCTTGTCAAAAGCCTTGCTAAAATCCATGTACACTACATCAAACGCGTTACCCTCATTGACCCTCCTTGTTATCTGCTCAAAAAATTCAATCAAATTAGTCAGACATGACCTTCCCTCAACAAATTCATGTCGACTGTCCTTCATTAACCCGTGCCCTTCTAAATTACGATTTCTGCTGTCCCTCAGAATTGATTCCAATAATTTGCCCACCACCGAGGTTAGACTGATTGGCCTGTAATTACTCGGTCTATCTCTTTCTTTTAAACAACGGTACAACGTTAGCAGTCCTCCAATCCTCCAGCACCAGGCCTGTAGCCAGGGAGGATTGGAAAATGATGGTCAGAGCCTCCGCTATTTCCTCCCTTGCTTCTCTTAACAGGTCCCAATGCCCAAGGAATCTAAAGCCCTCCCTCCTGCACCATCTCTGCAGCCACACATTCATCTGCTCTATCCTCCTATTTCTACACTCGCTAGCGTGTGGCACCAGGAGTAATCCAGAGATTACTACCTTTGAGGTCCTGCTTATTAATATCTTTCCTAACTCCTTAAAATCTGCCTGCAAGACCTCATCCCTCTTTCTACCTCTGTCGTTGGTACCGATATGGACCACGACCTCTGGCTGTTCACCCTCCCCCTCCAGAATGTTCTGCAGCCGCTCGGTGACATATTTGATGTGGGATGGAATAGGATATGGTTTGGAGGTGGTGTAACAAAGGTTCACTAGATTGCTTCCTGGAATGAGAGGCTTCAAGGAGATTTAGACAAGTTGAGTGAATGGTCAAATACATGGCAGATGCATGGATAAATGTGAAGTTATCTACTTCGGACGGAAAAACAGAAAGGCAGAGTATTATTTAAATGGTGATAAATTGGGAAATGTTGATGTACAAAGGGACCTGGGTATCCTTATATACCAGTCACTGAAAGCAAACATGTTGGTGCAGCAAGCAGTCAGGAAGGCAAATGGTATGTTGGCCTTCATTGCAAGAGGATTTGAGTACAGGAGCAAGGATGTCTTACTGCAGTTATACAGGGCCTTGGTGAGACCACACCTGGAGTATTGTGTGCAGTTTTGGTCTCCTTACCTAAGAAAGGATATACTTGCCATAGAGGGAGTGCAGCGAAGGTTCACCAGACTGATTCCTGGGATGGCAGGACTGTCGTATGAGGAGATACTGGGTCGACTTGGCCTTTATCCACTAGAGTTTAGAAAAATGAGAGGGGATCTCATTGAAACATATAAAATTCTGACAGGGCTAGACCAACTGGATGCAGGGAGGATGTTTCCCCTGGCTGGGGGGTCCAGAACGAGGGGTCACAGTCTCAGGATACGGGGTAGGACATTTAGGACTGAGATGAGGAGAAATTTCTTCACTCAGAGGGTGGTGAACCTGTGGAATTCTCTACCACAGAAGGCTGTGGAGGCCAAGTCACTGAATATATTTAAAAAGGAGCTAGATAGATTTCTAGACACAGAAGACATCAAGGGGTATGGGGAGAGAGCAGGAATATGGTATTGAGATAGAGGATCAGCCATGATCATATTGAATGGCGGAGCAGGCAAATGGTCTACTCCTGCTCCTAGTTTCTATGTTTCTATCTCGGAGGGTTGTGGGCTGGAGGAGGTTACAGAGATAGGGAGGGGTGAGGCCATGGAGGGATTTGAAAACAAGGATGAGAATTTTAAAATCACGGCATGCCTGAACTGGAAGCCAATGTAGGTCAGCGAGCACAGGAGTGATGGGAGAACGGGACTTGGTGCGAGTTAGGATACGGGTGGCAGAGTTTTGGATGAGTTGAGATTTACAGAAGATGGGAGGGCGGCCAGGACAGCATTCTCAGTAGGAAAGCCTCTAACCTCCACTCTGTGTCTCTCCTCTACGATGTGCGGATATCACAGACACCACAAAGAAGACATATTTCATCAGGGACACTGGTACTGGCACAAATCTTCATTCATTTCCATGGGCATTACTCACCATTCACATAAAACACTCGCGTCTTGTTCCCTTCCTCAAGGAACAGCTTTTTAGATTCATCGGAAGTGGCTGTTTCTGAAAACCAGATCTTCTTGGCTTTGGGTCTGGCCTCTGTGTCGGAAAGCTGTTTGCTGACATCTTCATCTTGCGAACTGCCCAAAACATCGGGAGTACTGGTTTCGAAGAGCTCGGTGGAGCGACAGTAACTGGGGACTTTGGTTGGCTGTGCTCCACTGAGAGAGGTGTTGAAGTTCAGTGAGTGGGAATCATCGGACAATGAAAGGGTGAGAAGATTCTCGAGGGTTGGACTTGACGGCCGGTTGTGATGATCCTGCAAATCACTGGGGCCACTTTGCTCTGGTGAACTGCACAATGTTGAACCTAAACAAAATTAATAACAAATATAAATGAAATTACAAGAGAGAAAAAAATGTAACAATCCCCTGCCTTGACTTGTTGGTTTTGCACATATAAATTATCATGCATTGACCATGCAACAGCTAGATTTATCTGGTGCCCAAATTAGGCTCCAACACTGGCAATGTCATTGCGTTATACCTGTCCTGTACAGGGGGAGCTGTGTCCCACAGTTAGCCTGTGTTATACCTGTCCTGTACAGGGGGAGCTGTGTCCCACAGTTAGCCTGTGTTATACCTGTCCTGTACAGGGGGAGCTGTGTCCCACAGTTAGCCTGTGTTATACCTGTCCTGCACAGAGAGAGCTGTGTCCCACAGTTAGCCTGTGTTATACCTGTCCTGCACAGAGAGAGCTGTGTCCCACAATTAGCCTGTGTTATACCTGGTCTGTACAGAGAGAGCTGTGTCCCACAGTTAGCCTGTGTTATACCTGGTCTGTACAGAGAGAGCTGTGTCCCACAGTTAGCCTGTGTTATACCTGTCCTGCACAGAGAGAGCTGTGTCCCACAATTAGCCTGTGTTATACCTGGTCTGTACAGAGAGAGCTGGGTCCCACAGTTAGCCTGTGTTATACCTGGTCTGTACAGAGAGCACGGTGTCCCACAGTTAGCCTGTGTTATACCTGTTCTGTACAGAGAGCACGGTGTCCCATAGTTAGCCTGTGTTATACCTGGTCTGTACAGAGAGCTGTGTCCCACAGTTAGCCTGTGTTATACCTGGTCTGTACAGAGAGAGCTGTGTCCCACAGTTAGCCTGTATTATACCTGGTCTGTACAGAGGGAGCTGGGTCCCACAGTTAGCCTGTGTTATACCTGTTCTATACAGAGACAGCTGTGTCCCACAGTTAGCCTGTGTTATACCTGGTCTGTACAGGGAGAGCACGGTGTCCCACAGTTAGCCTGTGTTATACCTGGTCTGTACAGAGAGAGCTGTGTCCCACAGTTAGTCTGCATTATACCTGGTCTGTACAGAGAGAGCTGTGTCCCACAGTTAGCCTGTATTATACCTGGTCTGTACAGAGAGAGCTGTGTCCCACAGTTAGCCTGTATTATACCTGGTCTGTACAGAGAGCTGTGTCCCACAGTTAGCCTGTGTTATACCTGGTCTGTACAGGGAGAGCTGTGTCCCACAGTTAGCCTGTGTTATACCTGGTCTGTATAGAGAGAGCTGTGTCCCACAGTTAGCCTGTGTTATACCCGGTCTGTACAGGGGGAGCCGTGTCCTGCAACTAACTTGTGCTATGTCTGATTTGGGAAAACTTAATGTTGACATTGGGGTGAAAGTTTTCCATTCTCCAGCACTAAACTCCCTCATTTATGACAAGCACAAAACACGCCACTGCCAAATGAACAAACACCCAAATGCAGACTGATACCAAGTGATCAAAACCGAAGCAATATGAGGTTTTATTGACTGTTTAATATTGAGGAATCTCCTGACGTTCCTCATAGATTGGTTAAGATTGTCAATCCAGTGCACAATCACAAAGCACAAAGAAAGAGCTCTGGTGTGAGAAACAATGTTTAAAATGTTCCTGTCTGAACTTAAATTATATTCTCCTAACAGAATATAATAACACTAGTTAAATGGCTGTCTCAATTTCTATTTACACAATCTACTTGTGCAGTCACTCCAGCTATAAATCTATTCCACATAATCTCAAATCTTGTTTCAGGTTTGCTAATTTTATATTGATACTCTTTAATGGGAGGAGGAGATGATGGCGGAGTCCAGCACGTGAGTGCAAAAGACAAGGCTGAAGCGTTTGCAACCATCTTCAGCCTGAAGTGCCGAGTGGATGATCCATCTCAGCCACCTCCCGATATCCCCACCATCACAGAAGCCAGTCTTCAGCCAATTCGATTCACTCCATGTGATATCAAGAAACGGCTGAGTGCACTGGATACAGCAAAGGCTATGGGCCCCGACAAAATCCCGACTGTAGTGCTGAAGACTTGTGCTCCAGAACTAGCTGCGCCTCTAGCCAAACTGTTCCAGTACAGCTACAACACTGACATCTACCCGACAATGTGGAAAATTGCCCAGGTATGTCCTGTCCACAAAAAGGACAAATCCAATCCGGCCAATTACCGCCCCATCAGTCTACTCTCGATCATCAGCAAAGTGATGGAAGGTGTCGTCGACAGTGCGAACAAGCGGCACTTACTCACCAATAACCTGCTCAGTGATGCTTAGTTTGGGTTCCGCCAGGACCACTCTGCTCCAGGCCTCATTACAGCCTTGGTCCAAACATGGATAAAGAGTTGAATTCCAGAGGTGAGGTGAGAGTGACTGCCCTTGACATCAAGGCAGCATTTGACCGAGTGTGGCACCAAGGAGCCCTAGTAAAATTGAAGTCAATGGGAATCAGGGGGAAAACTCTCCAGTGGCTGGAGTCATATCTAGCACAAAGGAAGATGGTAGTGGTTGTTGGAGGCCAATCATCTCAGCCCCAGGACATTGCTGCAGGAATTCCTCAGGGCAGTGTCCTAGGCCCAACCATCTTCAGCTGCTTCATCAATGACCTTCCCTCCATCATAAGGTCAGAAATGGGGATGTTCGCTGATGATTGCACAGTGTTCAGTTCCATTCGCAACACCTCAGATAATGAAGCAGTCCGAGCCCGCATGCAGCAAGACCTGGACAACATCCAGGCTTGGGCTCATAAGTGACAAGTAACATTCACGCCAGACAAGTGCCAGGCAATGACCATCTCCAACACGGGAGAGTCTAACCACCTCCCCTTGACATTCAACGGCATTACCATCGCCGAATCCCCCACCATCAACATCCTGGGGGTCACCATTGACCAGAAACTTATCTGGACCAGCCATATAAATACTGTAGCTACAAGAGCAGGTCAGAGGCTGGGTATTCTGTAGCGAGTGACTCACCTCTTGACTCCCCAAAGCCTTTCCACCATCTACAAGGCACAAGTCAGGAGTGTGATGGAATACTCTCCACTTGCCTGGATGAGTTCAGTTACAACAACACTCAAAAAGCTCGACGCCATCCAGGACAAAGCAGACCGCTTGATTGGCACCCCATCCATCACCCTAAACATTCACTCCCTTCACCACCAGCGCACAGTGGCTGCAGTGTGTACCATCCACAGAATGCTTTGCAGCAACTAGCCAAGGCTTCTTCGACAGCACCTCCCAAACCCACGACCTCTACCACCTAGAAGGACAAGAGCAGCAGGCACATGGGAACAACACCACCTGCACATTCCCCTCCAAGTCACACACCATCCCGACTTGGAAATATATCGCTGTTCCTTCATCGTCACTGGGTCAAAATCCTGGAACTCCCTTCCTAACAACACTGTGGGAGAACCTTCACCACACGGACTGCAGCGGTTCAAGAAGGTGGCTCACCACCACCTTCTCAAGGGCAATTCGGGATGTGCAATAAATGCTGGCCTTGCCAGCGACGCCCGCATCCCATGAATGAATAAAAAAAATAATAGGTCCTTACACTTAAATTAAATAATCCCTGCACCTACATTATTCATTCCTTAAAAGGCTACTTCTCTCAACTTTTTTAACCGATGAATAGTTCAGTTCTGTGCGTCTCTCTTCATAGCTTGGCACCTTGAGTTGTGGAATCTTCCTTGTTGCTGTTCTCGGAATTTCGAATGTACCCTTTGGGTGCCTAAAACTGTACACAATATTCCAAATGAGGCGAGAATAACTTGTAATCAAAATGCTCTTGAAATGTATCTCATTACAAGACCAGCTTTGTTGGTAACAAATTCAAATTGATTGGATATTTTCAGTGGTTAACACTGACACTCCTTTGCCTATAGGAACAGGAGTAGACCATTCAGCACTCCAGGCCCATTCCACTATTCTGTCCTCACAATTTAACCCTTTTAGCCCCAGTATCATTCTGGTGAATCTGCGCTGTACCCCTTCCAAGGCCAATATATCCTTCCTGAGATGCGGTGCCCTGAACTGAATGCAGTATCTCCAGATGGATTCTGACCAAGACTCTGTACAGTTGAAGCAAAACTTCCTCCCCTTTGTACTCCAGACTCCTTGAGATACAGGCCAACATTCCATTTGTCGTTTTGATTACTTTTTGATTGTGCACTAGCTTTTAGTGATTTGTGTACTTGGACATCCAAATCCCTTTGATCCTCCATAGTACCTAGTCTCTCATTGTATAGAAAATATTCTGATTTGTCTTTCTTGGACCCAAAGTGATGACCTCACACTTTTCCACATTGAACACCATCTGCCCCAGTTTTGCCCACTCACTGAATCCATCAATGGCCCTTTGCAACTTTCTGCTCCCATCTACACAACTTACTGTGCCTCTTAACTTAATGTCATCAGCAAACTTAGATATACACCTCTATATTCCTTCATCCAAGTCATTAATATACATGGTGAAAAGCTGAGGCCCCAGTACAGATCCTTAGGGAACACATACATCAAACACAAGTTTCATTTTCCAATGTAAATTACCTATATTATTTTCCAGTCAATGTGAAGCTGTTTCCAACCAAGGCTAATGATGTAGAAATGCATTTTAAGTGCTCTTGATTAACTATCAAAACAAGTTATTCTAATTTTTTTTTAAAGAAGCATTTGTGAGACGACTTTGGGAATATTTCGTGCCGATCTGGGAACACTACATTCAGAAGAATATCAATTTATTGGATAAGGATCAGAGATGAGAAACATTTCAGTGTGCAAAGTGCCCAAATTTGCAGACAATACCAAACTGGGAGAAGTGGAATACGATGAAATTAATGTGCACAAATTCAAAAGGATCTTGACAAGGATCGATCAATGGGTGGGGAAATGGCAGATACAGTTTAATGCGGTGAAATGTAGGGTTAGGAGATTTGGCAGAGGGAAGGTTGATGTGGATTACGTGATAAATGGTCCATTTTACCAAAGCTTGACACGCGAGTGAAGGGCTGGGAGTGTGAGGAGAGGGTCCCCTTGTACTGGGAGGGTGAGGAGAGGGTCCCCTTGTACTGGGAGGGTGAGGAGAGTGTCCCCTTGTACTGGGAGGGTGAGGAGAGGGTCCCCTTGTACTGGGAGGGTGAGGAGAGGGTCCCCTTGTACTGGGAGGGTGAGGAGAGGGTCCCCTTGTACTGGGAGGGTGAGAGGAGGGTACCCCTGTACTGGGAGGGTGAGGGGAGAATTCCCCTGTACTGGGAGGATGAGGGGAGTGTCCCCTGTACTGAGAGGATGAGGGGAGTGTCCCCTGTATTAGGAGCGTGAGGGGAGGGTCCCCCTGTACTGGGAGGATGAGGGGAGGGTCCCCTGTACTGGGAAGATGAGGGGAGGGTCCCCCTGTACTGGGATGGTGGGGGGAAGGTCCCCTGTACTAGTAGTGTGAGGGGTGGGTCCCCTGTACTGGGAAGATGAGGGTAGGGTTCCCCTGTACTGGGATGGTGGGGGGACGGTCCCCTGTACTAGTAGTGTGAGGGGAGGGTCCCTTGTACTGGTAGGGTGAGGGGAGGTTCCCCTGTACTGGGATGGTGGGGGGAGGGTCCCTTGTACTAGTAGTGTGAGGGGAGGGTCCCCTGTACTGGGAGTGTGTGAGGGGAGGGTCCCCTGTGATTGGGGGAGATTCCCCTTTTATTGGGGTGGGGAGGCTGACAGGGTATCACACCATACAGGTCTCCACAATCTATCCTCTTGGGATGTTGCTTGCAAAAAACTAGTGAAAGAGTTTGGTGAGACAGTGTGTATTCCTCCTGTAACAATATTGGCTGCTGCTTGCTAGTTATTATATAGTAATCCTCAAAGCAATTCCACTGTTATACCCAGTATTAATTTAAGCACAAGGGGTCATATTTACAAATTAAGGTTAACAAAAGAAATTAGGAAATGCAGAAGGAATCTTTTAACTAAAAGGACGGTGAGTTTGTGGAATAGATTACGAGTGGTGGAACTTAAATGGGTTTCAAGAAGGAATTGGACAGGTTCTTGTCAACAAATGGGATTCAGAATTCTTACAAATGCACCAAGGGAATACTGCGGATCGATGGGCTAGATGGCCAGTAGGTCTGCTCCTGTCTGAAGCTGTTACTATAACTGTAAAAGGGTCAGGGAGGAAGTTAGAACTCCATAAAGATAAAAGTGTGAAATCATTGAGGGTGATGGTAAAATAGTATAATTACTTAACGATTATTTTCTATAACTATTCATTGGAGAGTAAAATACTGGTTTACAATCAGTTATTGTGGTACCACATTTGGTAATTGGTGTGGAGGATGCATTCGATAGGCTAAGTGGACTGAATCACCTGGGTCAAATGCCATGTATCCTAGAGTGCTGAATGACACTAGGGAAGAAATTTGTGGGGCACTGGCCAGAGCTATGAAAGAATCATTGGGTACTGAAGAGGTTCCACTGGATTGGAATTAAGCAAACATAGTAACAATATTTAAGAAGGGGACGAATCTGACCCACCATATTACAGTCCCATGATTCAACAACAATAACGGGCAAAATGCTAGAAACCAAACTAAGGAGTAGGCTGGAGGAGTCACAATTTCGAAATAGTTTAATAAGAAATGGCCAGCAAAGACTTAGAAAGGAAAGGTCCTGCTTGACAAACCTCCTGAACTTCTTTGAGGACATTACAAATGGGAAGTAGAATAATGGAACTTCCTTTGGTATAGTTTACTTAGACTTTCAGAAAGCCTTTGATAAGGTCCCACATGGGTAACTTCAAATCAAACTAAAATCAATGGCATTCTAGAGTACAGTGTGGGAATGATTAAGAAACAAAACCAAAGTAGGAAGCCGACAGTGCTTATGAAAGGTGTAGCCAGTGTCAAACTGGGGGAAGATGCTAAGTACTTGCATCCCAATTGTTTCTTCTCTACATAAATGACCTGGATGCAGGAAACAATTGTAGTTCGTTAAATCTGCAAACAAGAGTAAAAAATGGTGTGTAGTGGGGACAGATGACGCAGTTAACGTTCTGTGGGAGGAGGATGTGCTTGGGTGTGAATTGCTCCATTAAAAAGTGGACAACGTAGTGTCATATGAACATGTGAAGTATTTGTATGATTACATTGGCAACAGGAATTTTTAGGCTTAGATCCGTTGTATAGTTGGGCAGAGAAATAGTAAATAAAATGTAATGCTGATGAATGCAAGTAGATGTCGAATAAATTAAATGCCTTTGAATGATAGTAGACGCATCACATTCAATGTTGAGATACTATCGAGAAGCAATTAAGGACTGAAAGAGAATGCTGGGATAGAAAGCCAGACCAGAGAAGTGTAAGTCTACAAAAGTTATACTGAAATGTTACAATGCACTTATCAAGACCACACTTGGAGTATTGTGTTCAATTTTGTTTGTCACACTTCAAAAGGGATATACATTCATTGATGAGGATGTAGAGCAGAGCAATGAGAATGATCCTAAATGTAAAGGAATGAGCTATACAGTTGGATTATAGTCTGGCCAAGGTGGAGTATCAGTGGTATGGGCTTTGATGGGCTAAATGACCTTTTCTTGTCCATGACATTTTGTACAGCTTGAAGTTATGAAGAGAATCACAGAGCTGTATATTATTGGATGTCTAGAGGTATTAGGTGTTGGAAAGTTTCTTCACTCTCTCTCCTATTGCTGCCACACTACAGCAGATCAGATCGACTGCTGTTGGTGGGCAACGATGAGCTGGCAAATTGCTGGACAGTTAGGGAGTTGGTTTTGGTAAGGTGGGGAAGAGAGCGGAGGGAGCTGCTGTTAGTGAGCCAGACAGCCTGTGTTTGCCTTTACAAACTCAGACAAATGTACACTACCAGCAGGGAGTCTCACTGGGTGCAGACGTGCTGCAGGCAATTTTCTGCAATTTCCCGATATGTTTGGCTAGGGGACGGTGTTCCCCGTCATTAGTGTGCATTCGTAAAATGGGCCCTATAATGTTTAAAATTGGGGGCTGGAATAGCATTTATAGATGCCACATGAAGAAGAAACCAATGCAAGCTCTCCTGAAGACTCCATCCTCTTATCCAGTAGTTAGCTGAGACTCAGGCACCAACGGTCTCAGATTTGATCCTTAGTCGGTGATCTCAATTGAGGTCGTACTGGGGCACTATAAGTGGGCGCACCTTCCTCGGGTTAAGAATAGGAAAATCCCTGACTGACAAGTCTTCAACACTATTCAGCATCCCTTGATGGAAGTGCGCATGTGAAGGCAGGATCTGGCTTAACTGAATCCTGGTGGTTGAATAGCCCGTTAAGGCTTATATATGAATAATGGCATTTATACAAGGTACCGGAAGGTGACTGGTGACATGGAACTGAACCCCAGTAGGTGCAGGTTAGTGTTTGATATAATAGGAAAAATAGCATGACCATATAGAAATCAGTTTTAATATCTTTGTCTTATGAGAATGTATTCTGTGTGATAGAGGCTGACACAAGGTTAAGAGTAGTCATTAGGATTCTGCAGAATGCAAAGAAAGCAGAAGGTATCAGGTTATTGCAATTTAAGAAGCATCAAAGGGTTTGTGTGAGAATTATAGCTAGTTTGGAGTCAACGTATCTATGTTTCATCTGTTGTTATTGTGTTAAGGTGTGGTATTTATAACCTTGCAAAATTGCCTCAACTTCAGCTGATAAGAAATGAACAAAGCCTCTATTCCAGTGTAAACAATTTTACAACACCAAGTTATAGTCCAGCAATTTTATTTTAAATTCACATCGTGGAGCATCGTTCACCTGAGGAAGGAGGAAGCCTCCGAAAGCTTGTGAATTTAAAATAAAATTGCTGGACTATAACTTGGTGTTGTAAAATTGTTTACAATTGTCAACCCCAGTCCATCACCGGCATCTCCACATCTATTCCAGTGGGAATGGGGTGCATGTGGTGCCACAATGGCATCTACTGGTGTAGTAACATATGACACAAAGATTCATGACAATAATCTCAGGATTGATAGGTTCAGGGCAAGTCATCTGACCTTGTCCATCTAGGTGTGTAAATAAGTTCACTTCCAGTAATCCCTTGGTATTCCATGCTGAGAACTCGCCCAGATTGGTTAGGAGTTTGCTTACCTGGTGGATATACTACTATGAAGCATTTAGATGGATTGCTTGCTTGTAATTTGTCAATATTAATAAAACCAACAAGATAATTTATCTCTGGTGGCCGAACCTATATAGTTTGGATTAATCTACTCGGTTGATCGAACATAAGGACAGGAAAGAGAATTTAGAGAAAAAAAATTGGCAAAGAAAAATGAAATCATTTAAATAAAACTTTTGCTCTGCAAGTCTTACTATTAAAAATAAGATGCTTCATTGTAGATGGATCATTCATCCGTGGGATGAGTGTACCTCAGGTTTGAGTTACCCGCCCTCTTACAGGCCCATAAAGAGGACAAATGATTGATTACCTCGTGTTGCTGCAGTTGTGGTGGAGTGACTAAAATTTGAGAAACAGGTTGGCTTCTGTCCAAGCAGTGGTGCACAGCTGGAGGACAGCAGATTACGCAGCTCCTCGTTTTCTTTCAGGAGGGTAATCTGCCGCTTTAATGCTTTGTTTTCTGCAGTCAGCTTCAAATTATCTCGCCGAATCTTTTCAGCATCGTCACACATGGTCACAAACAATGTTTTTTAAAAATGAGCACCTCAGGAGCCAGGCAAGTACCTGGCATTCACTCAGCTCAGTCTGGAAGACCCAGAGCATGGGCATTGTCACATCAGAACACTGGAACATGTCATAAAGGGAATTGTGACCCACCACAAAAAACAAACACAACCAGCCTGTAACTTAACAAATCACACACACTTCAATCATATATTAACAGGGCTCGGTCAAATGGCTATTGATATTCAAAGCAGTCTTTGTAAAGGCCTTGCAGTCAGGATGCAAGGTATGTGGATAGAGATATCATCCCTGCTTTGTGAGCTCCTATGGGTTCTGCTATTATTCGACCTTTTCTGCCGGTGATATCATCCTTTGTGATGCAATTCAATGCAGCTTTTTAGTCCTTCTCCTTCAAGCAGCCCCGATAACTGGCGTTCTTGTTTTGACTGCACATTTCAGCTCACAAATTGCAACAATGAAAAAAATAATATTCCAGCAATGATGTACTCATGTAGTTTTACTACTGTAAGATTAACCTTACATTACTAAAATGTAAGCCTAAAAATTAAAAATCTGTGACATTAGCAGAGGAATGCTTTGCATGTTTGAATGACATTCCTTTGGTCTACTTTAGCAGAGGTGTTTACCCCTTGTATTCTAACCCTTTTTAAAGACTAAGGGCAATCATCATAATGTTGCACAAAGTAAGCAAGGGCAATTCTCTCTGTATTTATGTGATTATAAAGTGTTGTTTTTAATTCAAGCCTATGCATAAATCTGGATAGTTGACAGTGAATAGTAAGGCTGGAATTTGCTCTTGGGGATTGAGAAGATAATGTAAGTTTAAATAGTTTCGTTACACGATCAGAGTCCCACAGTTAAGTTATCGCCCCTGACTCCCTCCAACCGCTATAATTTTTGAAATACCTATCACAATCGCAGAGCATGGAAATTATGTGATGAATGGTTAACATAACAACTTGCAATTATGTAGTGCCTTTAACGTAGTAAAATGTCCCAAGACGTTTCACAGGAACGATTTGCAAACAAAGTTTGACATGAGCCACCTAAGGAGATACTAGGACAGGTGACCAAAAGCTTGGTCAAAGAGGCAGGTTTTAAGGAGCGTCTTAAAGGAGGAGAGAGAGGTGGAGAGTTTATGGGAGAGAATTCCAGAGCTTAGGGTCTAGACAGCTGAAGGTACGGCCGCCAATGGCGGAGCGATTAAAATCGAGGATGCGCAAGAGGCAAGAATTGAAGGAGCGCAGAGATCTCAGAGGGTTGTAGGGCTGGAGGAGGTTACAGGCATACGGAAGGGCGAGGCCGTGGAGGGATTTGAAAACAAGGATGAGAATTTTAAAATCGAGGCTTTCCCGAATCGGCCGCCAATGTAGGTCAGCGAGCACAGGGGTGATGGGAGAACGGGACTTGGTGCGAGTTAGGATACGGGCAGAAGAGCTTTGGATGAGCTCACGTTTATGGAGGGTGGAAGATGGAAGGCAGGCCAGAAGAGCATTGGAATAGTCAAGTCTAGAGGTAACAAAGACATGGATGAGGGTTTCAGCAGCAGATGAGCTGAGGCAGGGCGGAGACGGGTGATGTTATGGAGGTGGAAGTAGGTGGTCTTGGTGATGGAGCGGATGTGTGGTTGGAAGCTCATCTCAGGGTCAAATAGGATGCCAAGGTTGTGAACCGGTGGTTCAGCCTCAGACAGTGGCCAGGGAGAGGAACGTAGGAACAGGAGGAGGCCATTCAGCCCCTCGTGCCTGCTCTGCCATTTGATAAGATCATGGCTGATCTGTGCTCTAACTCCATATACCCGCCTTTGGCCCATATCCCTTAATACCTTTGATTTCCAAAAAGCTATCGATCTCAGATTTAAATTTAGAGGGATGGAGTCGGTGGCTAGGGAACAGAGTTTGTGGCAGGGACCGAAGACAATGGCTTCAGTCTTCCCACTGTTTAGTTGGAAGAAGTTTTTGCTCATTGGACAAGCAATGTGACAAATCAGAGACAGTGGAAGGGTCAAGGGAGGTGGTTGTGAGGTAGAGCTGGGTGTTGTCAGCGTACAGGTGGAACCTGATTTCGGATGATGTTGCTGAGGGGCAGTATGTAGATGAGAAATAGGAGGGGGCCAAGGATAGATCCTTGGGGGACTCCACAGATAAAGGTGCAAAAGCGGGAAGAGAAGCCATTGCAGGTGATTCTCTGACTACGACTGGATAGATAAGAATGGAACCAGGCGAGGGCGGTCCCACCCAGCTGGACGACGGAGGAGAGGCGTTGGAGAGGATGGTGTGGTCAACCGTGTCAAAGGCTGCCGGTCAAGAAGGATGAGGAGGGATAGTTTACTACAGTAGGAGTCGCATAGGATGTCATATGTGACTTTGATCAGGGCCGTTTCAATACTTTGGCTGCAACTGACTGCAAAGAGTGGGAGAAGCAGCTACTGTGACACCATCGTTTCAACATAACAAGAGAGAGCCACAAGGGAGCAAACCTGTCCAATTCGTAGATAGTACCAGATTCGGAGAAGTAGTTGAAATTAAGAATGCAGCCCGGCAACTACAAAATGAATTATGCACAATAACCAGGAATTTCCCCTCCTGATCTACAGTGTTGGGAGTGGTAGGGTGGGCTTTGTGCCATCTGATTGGCTGCCCCATCACTAACCCTCGTAGAGTTTCTGGGGACAGATTCATTTTAGGTTTTTCAGCAGGCCAGCAGACACATGCAGCAACTTAAAGGGCCAGACAGCATCTCCAAAGTCTTCAACTTAGGTTGCCCCCACCGAAGAACTGGCTTTGCTACACTCCGGGTATTTCTCTTGATCCTCCCTCTGGCTGCTATGTTTAAAAACTCCATATTCGGGATTTCCCGTGCCCTCACAATATTGGACACCTGTTGACATTCTTAATGTCCTGGTGACAACGATAGACATTATGACATATGATGTCTCTGTCTTTGTCACCTCACTGGAATATGCTCACCCATCTTTGGGTCTTTCTGATGCCTACCGTCATTTTTGGCAGAAAATACGTCGGCCTAAGAAAATATGTGGGGATCTGGTATTATGGGTCACTACTCAATTTTCCACCCCCCGCCCGCACCAATAGCGCCAACAGCCTGCTGGATAGTCAGAGGAAAATCCTGCCTCATATGTAAGTGGGCGGAAAAGCAGCAGGTGAACTTTAATCCAGACAAGGTAAGATATTGTACATAGGAAGAAAAAATGAGCAACGTATGTAGTTCAAGATGGTGTTAAAAACTTAAGGATTGAGTTGAAGAAGATCTAGGGGTATAAGTAGACCTGGCACTCAACATCTTCAATCAATGCATAGCAGCAATCAACAAAGTAATTAGAATGTTGAACCATACAGCTAGAACAGTAGAGTACAGGGGATGTCATGTTTAAACTAATGGCACTGCCCTGACCACATCTAGAGTACGGTGTCCAGTTCTGGCCACGAGCAGCACTGCTATAAATTTTGGGCCTGCTCTATTCTCTCTGGTACAGCAGGATTGGTCAGTCTTGTAAGTAACATTCAGGATCCTGTATCTCACACGTTCCCTCACGCGCTTCCCCAATCTTTCAGTAGGTGAACTGAAAAGACTTTAGTGAGACAAGGCCAGATATGAACTATTAAATTGCTTTGTTTTGCAGATAGTAGTGAATATACGGAGTAACAGTGGTGACCAAAGCTCACCTTAATCCAACTGACTTTATATCGCTCGAGAACAAGAAAAGTAATAAAATTATGCCACATTAGCCCCATCAGCCGACTCACTCAGTTTTCCTTGGAGCAGAGGAGGCTGAGGGGGGACATGATTGAGGTGTACAAAATTATGAGGGGCACAGATAGGATGGATACTAAGGAGCTTTTTCCCTTCGTTGAGGGTTCTATAACAAGGGGACATAGATTCAAGGTAAAAGGCGGGAGGTTTAGAGGGGATTTGAGAAAGAACTTTTTCACCCAGAGGGTGGTTGGAGTCTGGAACTCACTGCCTGAAAGGGTTGTGGAGGCAGGAACCCTCACAACATTCAAGAAGCATTTGGATGAGCACTTGAAATGCCATAGCATACAAGGCTACGGACCAAATGCTGGAATATGGGATTAGAGTAGACAGGGCTGATGGCCGGCGCGGACACGATGGGCCGAAGGGCCTCTATCCGTGCTGTATAACTCTATGACTATGACTCTATGACTTAACTGCTGCTGGTCAGCCTTCTGATTTTAACTGGCTCTGGGCTTAAGATGGAAGAATTTCTCCTCGTCTAGACCAGGATCCCTTCCAAGACCAATCTGGCGGAGTCTCTCCTAAGAGTATATTGTCAGCAGACATCTCATGCTGGACTCACATCAATAGAATCGTCCCCACCATAATAAGTGTGGATGTTTTGTTAGGCCATCTGAAATAAATTGTTGAGGAAACCTCTTTAATGCCTGGCTCATTACACATCAAATGCACCTCTATTTCAGTGACTGCAGCCTGTGGCTTTTTAAATACCACCCAAATCCTTGTAAAAAATTGATGCAGTAAAAACACGAAATATAACAGGGACATTGAAACACTGGAGGAGGTGCAGAGAAGAACTGCAAGACCACGTGCGTTCCTGGAGGTCATACCATCAGCTGCAATATTGTTTCTCATTCAATCTGAACAAACTTTGACATCTACACTGATCACAGTCTACCAAAATAGCATGAGCAGACTGAGTTATTAAGGAAGACCAGACTTTTTAGCCCTGAGAGAATTCATTAAGTGGAGAGAACATTCTTTAATCTCCAATGAAAAGCGTTGGGGATTGAAATACTTCACCTCCGATAGCCCAAACACTTAACGAGAGATCCCATTTGCCAACAATGGTGAGGAATGTCACAGGTGAATGATATGAAAAGAGCAAACATTTAAAGGTTGCCCTTAATCAAAGTGTGAAAAGAAAGAAAAAGTTGTGCTCTCCCACCGCAAAAAGATGATGGCAGCTGAACGAGCAGTGACACTAATGCCTAATAGGTCTCCCATTAGCTACTCGCATTCCAGTTAATGAGAGTACAGATAGGAAGCAATATGTAGTGCAAGCTTACATGGCATGGAAGCTAACATTCATTAAAAAGCATTAGGCTAGAAATACTCAATGGTTAACAAGCTGCATTCCAGAATGTTTTAAAAGGATTTAGTCATACGTTCAATCTATCAGTGTTTTTAAAAAAAGTTCTATGTCAACTCATCATATATTCACAATACATATATACCTGGGCAATTCATCGACATCAAAACCCATAACCGGATCATGACTCAATATGTTTAAAGTGTGGGAGGTGGACAAGAGAATAGAATCTTGTAGTAATGAAGAACCAACATCCAGATGATGCAGTACGGCCAGGAGGATGTCAGATGTAAGAGAAATGATCTTTTAGGTACTTCTCCCCACAAGTAAATAACGTTCAGCACATGAGAAATGAGAAGCACTAACTTTTTACTCAAACCCGGACAGAAACGAATACGACCTTTAAGCAGGAAATGCGACTCGACCACGGAGGGCGATCAGTCCTCGGAGTGGAAGGAGAAACTCTCTTCACCAGTGTTCCCTTATGTCCCTCACATCTCTTCTTCATGATCCCTGATCCTAGGATTCATCCCTTCTCCAGGCAACACACAATCTGATACCTCTGCTCCTCTGATCATAAAATCTTTCGTTTTAGACTGATTGGTCATAGGCCTTTCACCTCTTTCTAAGAAATTGTCTTCTCCAATCCTCTCACATGGAGCTGACTGCAGACCATTGCCTCATCACAGCTTTGAAGCTGTCTGACTAATATGCGGAGTTTGCGGGTTTATATTGATGAGGCCCCTTTCAGACAATGCCTTTGTTTACAGTTATTATGTTCATTCTATTTCTGCAGTTTCAGCAAGGTCTTTTATGAGCACCTGAGGAGAGACAGACAGAATCTGTTAACCTTTCTACTCAACAAATCCTTATTCATTTCTCTGCTGATCTAGATTTTAATTCCTGATTCCTTCACAGGTCAAGTCAAATCAGGATTCTCCATCGAGCTACTTCATATAACTTCAAGAACATCAGAGGAGATACCTAAAAGATGCAGAGATATAACAGGTACAGCGATTGGGATTTCCCCACCCACGCAATACCACAATTTGGTGCAAAATCCCCAAGACTTAGAACCATAGAATGGTTACAGCACAGAAGGAGGCCATTTGGCCCATCGAGCCTGTGCCAGCTCTTTGTAAGAGCAATCCAGTTAGTCCCAACCCCCGCCCCGCTCTTTCCCCGTAGCCCTGTACATATTTTCCCTTCAAGAATTTATTCAATTCTTCTTTGAAAGCCACGATTGAATCTGCTTCCACCACCCTTTCAGGCAGCGCATTCCAGATCATAACTACTCACTGTGTAAAAAAAATTTCCTCATGTCGCCTTTGGTTCTTTTGCCAATCACCTTAAATCTGTGTCCTCTGGTTCTCAACCCTTCTGACAATGGAAACAGTTTCTCCTCATTTACTTTATCTAAACCCTTCATGATGTGGAACACGTCTATCAAACCTCCTCTCATCCTTCTCTCTCCAAGGAGAACAACCCCAGCTTCTCCAGTCTATCCACATAACTGAAGTCCCTCATCCCTGGAACCATTCTAGTAAATCTTTTCTGCACCCTTTCTAAGGCCTTCACATCCTTCCTAAAGTGCAGTACCCAGGATTGGACACAATACTCCCGTTGTACCCGAACCAGTGTTAGAACAATAGAACCATAGAAAAGATACAGCACAGAAGGGGGCCATTCAGCCCATTATGTCCACGCCGGCTCGAACAACAACCAGGTGCCCATTCTAATCCCACCTTCCAGCACCCGGTCCGTAGCCCTGCAGCTTACAGCACTTTAGGTGCAGGTCCAGGTACTTTTTAAAAGAGTTGAGGGTCCTTGCCTCTACCACCAATTCCATACACCCAGCATCCTCTGGGTAAAAAAGTTTCTCCTCATGTCCCCTCTAATCCTTCCGCCAATTAGCTTAAATCTATGATCTCTAGTTCTTGAACTCTCCGCTAGGGGAAACAGGTACTTCCTGTCCACTCTATCTGGGCCCCTCATAATTTTGTACACCTCAATCAAATCTCCTCTCAGCCTCCTCTGCTCCAAGGAAAAGAACCCCAGCCTATCCAATCTCTCCTCGTAGCTGCAATTTTCAAGCCCAGGCAACATTCTTGTAAATCTTCTTTGCACTCTCTCCAGAGCAATTACGTTCTTCCAGTAATGTGGTGACCAGAACTGCGCACAATACTCCAGCTGTGGCCTTACCAGTGTTTTATACAGTTCCATCATTACATCCCTGCTTTTGTATTCTATACCTTGGCTAATAACGGAGAGCATTCCATATACCTTCTTCACAACCTGATCTACCTGTACTGCCACCTTCAGGGACCTGTGCACATGCACTCCAAGGTCTCTCACTTCCTCTACCCCTCTCAATATATTCCCGTTTACTGCGTATTCCCTTTTACTGTTTGCCCACCCTAAGTGCATTACCTCACACTTCTCCGGGTTGAACTCCATTTGCCACTTTTCCGCCCACTCCACCTTCTTGGAGTCTATAGCTATCCTCTTCACTATCAACTAGACATGTCATCTGCAAATTTGCCAATCATGTCCCCCACATTCAAGTCCAAATCATTAATATATACCACAAACAGCAAGGAATCCAACAGAGTCCTGTGGCACACCACTGGAAACGGATTTCCATTCGCAAAGGTATCCATCGACTTTTACCCTTTGTTTCCTGTTACTGAGCCAATTTTGGATCCAATTTGCCACATTTCCCTGTATTCCATGGGTTTTTACCTTTCTGACCAGTCTGCCAGGTGGGACCATGTCAAATGCCTTACTAAAATCCATGTAGACAACATCCACTGCACTACCCGCATCAATCCTCCTTGTCACTTCCTCAAAGAATTCAATCAGATTTGTAAGGCTTGACCTTCCCTGAACAAATCCATGCTGACTATCCCTGATTAACCCATGCCTTTCCAAGTGACAGTTTATCCTATCTCTCAGTATTGATTCTAATAGTTTGCCCACCCACCGAGGTAAGACTGACCGGCCTATAATTGTTCGGCCTTTCCCTCGTACCCTTTTTAAACAATGGTACTACGTTTGCAGTCTTCCAGTCCTCCGGTACCTCCCTTGTATCTAGTGAGGATTGGAAAATGATCCTCAGAGCATCCGCTATTTCCTCCCTGGCTTCCTTCAATAGCCTAGGAAACAATCCATCTGGCCCTGGTGACTCATCAACTTTCAAGGATTCCAGTCCCTCTAGTACTTCCTCTCTCGTTATGTTTACCTTATCCAATATTTCACACCTCTCCTCTTTAACTACTGTGTCCGGATCATCCCTGTCCTTTGTGAATACGGAGACAAAATATTCATTTAAAACCCTACCCACATCCTCTGCTTCTACACACAAATTACCCTAATCATCCCTAATGGGTCCCACTTTTTCCTTAGCTATCCTCTCTTTGCTTTCCTTATTTCCTTTTTTACATCATCCCTGTACTTTCTATACTCTTCTAGGCTTTCTGCAGTATTTAGTTTTCTGTGACAGTCATGAGCTTTCTTTTTCTGCTTTATCTTGCCCCATATACTTCTAGACAACCAGGGGGCTCTTGATTTGGCAGTGCCATCCTTTTTCTTTGAGAGGATGTGTCTGCATTGTACCCGTAGAATTTCACTTTTTAGTGCCTCCCACTGGCTTGCCACTGATTTCTCCTCAAGTAGTTGTGTCCAGTCCACTTCTACAAATCACCTCTTAGTTCTGTAAAATTTGCCTTCCCCCAATTTAAAACATTTACTCCTGATTTAACTGTCCTCTTCCATAATAATGCTAAAACTAACTGAATTGTGGTCACTATCCTCAATATGGTCACCCACTGTCACTTCACCCACTTGCCCATCTTCATTTCCCAGGACTAAATCTAGAATTGCATCCCCTCTTGTTGGGCTTGTCACGTACTGGCTAAAAAAGTTCTCCTGGACATCGATCAAGAATTTTGCGCCCTCTGTGCCCCTCACACTGTTTGAATCTCAGTTGATGTTAGGGTAGGTGAAGTCCCTTTCTATTACTGCCCTCTTATTTTTGCACTCAAAAATTTGCCTACATATTTGTTCTTCTATCTCCCTTTCGCTATTCGGGGGTCTATAGTACACTCCTAGTAGTGTGACTGCTACTTTTTTATTTCTTAGCTCAACCCATATGGCCTCGATTGATGATCGATTTAGCATATCATCCCTTTTCACAACTGTAATTGATTCTTCAACCAATAATGCTACCCCCTTCCTTTTTTATAACCCACTCTATCCTGCCTGAAAACTCTATATCCAGGGATATTGAGCTGCCAATTATCCCCCTCTTTAAGCCAGGTTTCCATTATAGCAATGATATCATGCTGCCATGTGTCTATCTGTGCCCTTAGCTCATCTGCTTTGTTTGTAATACTCCTTGCATTGAAGTATATACCCTTTAACCCCGTCAAATTCCTGTGCTGAACACTATTTAACCTTTGCTTCTTTTGCCTTTCGGAGTCACTAACTGCTTTTCTACTTCCCGTTTCCTGGTCTGAATTTGTCCTATCTGTACCTGCCCTTTGGTTCCCATCAACCTGCCATACTAGTTTAAACCCTCCCCAACAGAACTAGCAAATGCCCCTGCGAGGATATTGGTCCTGGTTCTGCTTGGGTGTAACCCGTCCAGCTTGTACAGGTCCCGCCTTTCCCAGAATCAGTCCCAATGCCTCAGGAATTTAAACCCCTCCCTCCTACACCATTAAGCCACGCATTCATCTGGTCTATTCTCCTATTTCTGCTCTCGCTAGCACGTGGCACTGGGAGTAATCCTGAGATTACTATCTTAGAGGTACTGCTTTTTAATTTATTTCCTAACTCCCTATATTCTGCTTGCAGTATTTTATAAAGCTTCAACATAACTTCCTTGCTTTTGTACTCTATGCCTCTATTTATAAAGCCCAGGATCCCGAATGTTTTTTCAACCGCTTTCTCAACCTGCCCTGCCATCTTCAAAGATTTGTGCACATACACCCCCAGATCTCTCCTTTAGAATTGTATCATTTAGTTTATATTGCCTCTCTTCATTCTTCCTGCCAAAATACATCACTTCACACTTCTCTACGTTAAATTTCATCTGCCATGTGTCCGCCCATTCCACCAGCCTGTCTATATCCTCTTGAAGTCTATTACTATCTTCCTCACTGTTTACTACACTTCCGAGTTTTGCGTTATCTGCAAATTTTGAAGTATACAAAAGTGTTATGGACACTGCAATCTCTGCCTTATACCAAGGGTTGTTCCAAAATGATATCTTTCATTATAGCTAAGGCTGTTTAAAATTAGTTTTCACCAATTGTTAGGAATCCGGCTCGTAGATATCTACTCGGGCTTGGTGGCGTCAGTCACTCCCTTAAGTGGTCTGGTTGCCTGTTTTTTAAAAAAGATATATATACAGAAGTTGACTCCAACTGCACCCACCACCAACCCCCCCCCATCTGCTAGTGCGTTAGCAGGACCCAGGACTCTAACAATGGCACTCCTTTGTGTCTCACGCATGTATACTCCTTCAATCTCTTTGAACCCAGACCAAGTTAACAACAGATGAGGTGTTTTTTTAATTTGATTTGTAAACTGCTTTATTCCACTGTAAACAAAATATACAGAACACAGAGTACAATAAAAGATACTTGATCAGTTCAACTTTTGTTCTCATGTCATTTCAGAAGTGACAAACACTTGTACACTCGCCCACTTGGGGGGAATTCTTACCTAATGTAGAAAGATGGATTTGCACTGCTATCTGTCCTGCAAGCTGAACAGTAGTTATTTCTCCCTCACAGTCTCTCTGCTGCTTTACTGATTTCTGGTGTCTGTGCTGATTTTTAAAAAGCCACTCTTGGATGACTAGTAGAGATCAAAGAAAAGTATGATCACCAAGGTGCTAGATATCTCCTTACATTTCTGACAAAGGGACCATTGTTTATGAACTCTTCAAAATAACGGTCCAGCCTGCATTTAGAGTCATAGAGTCATAGAGTTATACAGCACGGATAGAGGCCCTTCGGCCCATCGTGTCCGCGCCGGCCATCAGCCCTGTCTACTCTAATCCCATATTCCAGCATTTGGTCCGTAGCCTTGTATGCTATGGCATTTCAAGTGCTCATCCAAATGCTTCTTGAATGTTGTGAGGGTTCCTGCCTCCACAACCCTTTCAGGCAGTGAGTTCCAGACTCCAACCACCCTCTGGGTGAAAAAGTTCTTTCTCAAATCCCCTCTAAACCTCCCGCCTTTTACCTTGAATCTATGTCCCCTTGTTATAGAACCCTCAACGAAGGGAAAAAGCTCCTTAGTATCCATCCTATCTGTGCCCCTCATAATTTTGTACACCTCAATCATGTCCCCCCTCAGCCTCCTCTGCTCCAAGGAAAACAAACCCAATCTTCCCAGTCTCTCTTCATAGCTGAAGCGCTCCAGCCCTGGTAACATCCTGGTGAATCTCCTCTGCACCCTCTCCAAAGCGATCACATCCTTCCTGTAGTGTGGCGACCAGAACTGCACACAGTACTCCAGCTGTGGCCTAACCAGTGTTTTATACAGCTCCATCATAACCTCCTTGCTCTTATATTCTATGCCTCGGCTAATAAAGGCAAGTATCCCATATGCCTTCTTTACCACCTTATCTACCTGTTCCGCCGCCTTCAGGGATCTGTGAACTTGCACACCAAGATCCCTCTGACCCTCTGTCTTGCCTAGGGTCCTCCCATTCATTGTGTATTCCCTTGCCTTGTTAGTCCCTCCAAAGTGCATCACCTCGCACTTTTCCGGGTTAAATTCCATTTGCCACTGTTCCGCCCATCTGACCAACCCATCTATATCGTCCTGCAGACTGAGGCTATCCTCCTCGCTATTTACCACCCTACCAATTTTTGTATCATCAGCGAACTTACTGATCATACCTTTTACATTCATATCCAAGTCATTAATGTAGACCACAAACAGCAAGGGACCCAGCACTGATCCCTGTGGTACCCCACTGGCCACAGGCTTCCAGTCACAAAAACAACCTTCGACCATCACCCTCTGCCTTCTGCCACTAAGCCAGTTTTGTATCCAAAGTGCCAAGGCACCCTGGATTCCATGGGCTCGTACCTTCTTGACCAGTCTCCTGTGCGGGACTTTATCGAAGGCCTTACTGAAATCCACGTATACCACATCCACTGCGTTACCCTCATCCACACGCCTAGTCACCCCCTCAAAAAATTCAATCAAATTAGTCAGACATGATCTTCCCTTGACAAAGCCATGTTGACTATCCCTGATTAATCCTTGCTTCTCCAAGTGGAGACTAATTTTGTCCTTCAGAATTTTTTCCAATAATTTTCCGACCACTGATGTTAGGCTCACTGGCCTGTAGTTCCCCGGTTTTTCCCTACTCCCCTTCTTGAATAATGGTATTACATTAGCGGTTCTCCAGTCCTCTGGCACATCCCCTGTGGCCAGAGAGGTTCTGAATATATGTGTCAGAGCCCCCGCAATCTCCTCCTTTGCCTCACACAGTAGCCTGGGATACATTTCGTCCGGGCCTGGGGATTTATCCATTTTTAGGCCTGCTAAAACCGCCAATACCTCCTCCCGCTCGATGTTAATATGTTCGAGTATATCACAGTCCCCCTGCCGTATTTCTATGTCTACATCGTCCTTCTCCATAGTGAAAACAGATGCAAAAAATTCATTTAGAACCCCTCCTACATCTGCCGGCTCCACACACAGATTGCCATTTTTGTCCCTAATGGGCCCTACTTTTTCCCTAGTCATCCTCTTACCCTTAATATACTTATAAAACATCTTAGGATTTTCCTTTATTTTGCTCGCCAGTGTTATTTCATGGCCCCTCCTTGATCTCCTAATTTCTTTTTTAAGTATCCCCCTGCACTTTTTGTACTCCTCTAGGGCTTCCTCCGTCTTTAGCCTTTTGTATCTGCCAAAAGCCCTCCTTTTTTTCCTAATCCATTCTCGTATATCCCCTGACATCCAAGGTTCCCTGGAGTTCTTGGAACCACCCTTGACCTTTACGGGAACATGTTGCCATTGTATGGTCTCAATCTCCCTTCTGAAAGACTCCCATTGCTCCGATGCGGATTTTCCTACAAGCAGCTGATCCCAGTCCATTTTGGCCAGATCCTGCCTTATCCTATTAAAATCGGCCTTCCCCCAATTTAGAACCTTTATTTCCGGCCACTCCCTGTCCTTTTCCATGACCACCTTAAATCTCACCAAATTATGGTCACTGTCACCAAAGTGCTCACCTACTAGCACTTCTTCCACTTGGCCGGCCACATTCCCTAGAATTAGGTCCAGTACCGCCCCCTCTCTTGTAGGACTTTCTACATGCTGGCTCAAAAAGCTCTCCTGGATGCACGTTAAGAATTTTGTACCCTCTAAGCCTTTTACACTCTGAGTATCCCAGTTAATATTGGGGAAGTTGAAATCCCCCACTATTATTACCCTATTATTTGCACAATTTTCTGAGATTTGCCTACATATCTGTTCCTCTGTCTCCCCCTGACTGTTTGGGGGCCTACAGTACACTCCCATCAAAGTGCTTGCCCCCCTTTTGTTTTTAAGCTTCACCCATATGGCCTCATTAGAGGAACCTGCTAATATATCATCCCTCCTTATGGCAAGGAGGGATGATATATAAGGATAAAACAGCTCTCAACTGCCACTGGATTGACAACTCAGTATGAGACTGGTGAATGTAGAGATTATCTACTAGGATCATTTTTTAAAAATTTACTCTGGGGATGTGGGCGTTGCTGGCAAGGCCAGCATTTATTGCCCATCCCTAATTGCCCTTGAGAAGGTGGTGGTGAGCCGCCTTCTTGAACCGCTGCAGTCCGTGTGGTGAAGGTTCTCCCACAGTGCTGTTAGGAAGGGAGTTCCAGGATTTTGACCCAGCGACGATGAAGGAACGGCGATATATTTCCAAGTCGGGATGGTGTGTGACTTGGGAGGGGAACGTGCAGGTGGTGTTGTTCCCATGCGCCTGCTGTCCTTGTCCTTCTAGGTGGTAGAGGTCGCGGGTTTGGGATCATCGTACGGTGGCTGACCTTCTGTCCAGATCTCCTGCTGCTGACTCAGTAGATGTGTGCCACTTGCTTGGTAGGCACCTGACACTTGGCTCCTGTCCATGACAGTAATTCTGTTTCTTCCTCCCCACAATGAGTCCAAATAGCTTGTCTCTCCTGGGAGATGTATCTACACAAACAATCTACTACAAGAGCATCATTTGCCATCAAATTAATTGGACAGGTTGATTCCACTGGGCAACCTGGTCTCTAGCTGTGGTCAGTCTTTTGAGGTTCTTTCTGGGAATAATCTCCATCACTGTTGATGGTTCTGCATGTATCTGTTTAAAATATTAAAAACCTTACATCCAGCCTCAGCTGTTTACATTTACAATATATATCAATGACTTATATGAAGGGACCGAGTGAAATGTATTCAAGTTTGCTGACGATACAAAGCTAGATGGGAAAGTAAGCTGTGAGGAGGATGCAAAAAGACTGCAAAGAGGTAAAGACAAGTTAAATGAGTGGCCAAAAAGGTGGTAGATGGAGTATAATGTGGGGAAATGTGAAATTATCCACTTTGGTAGGAAGAAGAGAAAAGCAGAATATTTGCTAAAAGGTGAGTGACTAAGAAATGTTGGTAGTCAGAGGGATTCGGGTATTCTCGGACACGAATCACAAAAAGTTAACATTCAGGTACAGCAAGCAATTAGGAAGACAAATAGTATGTTAGCTTTTATTGAAAGGGGGTTGGAGTATAAGAGTAAGGAGGTTTTGCTGCAATTATATAGGGCTCTGGTGGAGACCACACCTGGAGTACTGTGTAGTTTTAGTCTCCTTATCTAAATAAGGATATACTTGCCTTAGAGGGGGTGCAACGAAGGTTCACTAGATTAATTCCTGGGATGAGTGGGTTGTCCTTTGGGGAGAGATTGTGTGGAATGGGCCTATATTCTCTGGCGTTCAGAAGGAGAGGTGATCTCATTGAAATGTATAAAATTCTTAGAGGGCTTGACGGGGTAGATGCTGAGAGGTTGTTTCGCCTGGCTAGAGAGTCTAGAACTAGGGGTCATAGTTTCAAGAGGAGGAAAAATTTCTTCACTCAGAGTTATGAATCTTTGGAATTCTCTACCTCTGAGGGCTGTGGATGCTCAGTCATTGAGTATATTCAAGACTCAAATCGATAGATTTTTGGACACTAAGGGAATCAAGGGATATGGGGATAGGGCGGGAAAGTGGAGTTGAGGTAGAAGATCAGCGATGATCTTACTGAATGGCAGAGCAGGCTCAGGATTATAATACTGCTTGTCTGCAGGACAAATAGAAAACCGGACGGATTTAATTGAATTCCATGCTGTAATTTCTATGTAAATCTATTTTATGTAAAGTAAATGATAAGCTTACAGAGCCAAAATGTACATGCATTGGACATTATTTAAGCACGTTTGTTGAATACTGTAAGCAGCACAGAAATAATGCAGAAGAATTTGGTACCTCTCTAACTAAGGTGAAGTAATATTTGATACCTACAACCACTGAAAAACACCCTAGTATAGTGTAATAAAACACATTTATTAGTGCACTGTAATTCTAAAAATGTGATCAATACAAATACATATTCAATTCCACTACAATGAGCAAATATATCACTTATCTCGATATATTATAGTATACATTACGCAAATTAGTAAACCATATTAATTGTAATTTCCATTTTCTCATTTCCAGTTCTTCCATGGCATCAAATCTGTGAGTAGATTTAACTGCTGTCATCATCTACCTCTGGGACCTACATTTTTGGGTGAGGTGCTTCATGGTCCAACATCTGATTGCCTTAGGGCTGGCACTTTCCCAGCCCTCCTTGAACTCTGGTGTTGGGGCTGACAACATATATCTCTCATTTGTGAAAACTGATAGAAGGTCCCAGTTTTGTTTGATGGTGATATGGGTCAGCAAGTCAAGTAAGAATGCACAAGAATGTCTTGGACATCAGCTAACAGGACAAAATAGATCCATCTTGTTACCTTCTTTAAGTGATACAAGAATGCTGGCATGGAAACAGGCAATACTGTGCTTACTGGGAGTAATGGAGGGGCTAGCAAGCAAGGATGTTTACTTTGCATCTCACCTGTGCTTGATGCAGACACTGAGTTCACAGTATTTAATTCTTAGCAATGAAGCTACCACAAATTTGATTTATGGTTTATAGCCCAACTGGTACAGTCTGTCACAATGTTATTTAACTATCAGTTGGAGAGACCAGGAGATCTTTAACTTCCACTGAACTCAGCAGCAGTGTATTGTTCACCGTAGGCACACGATATCAAATATTTTGTACATATAAGATTACTTTTCAGTTCATGGCGAGTAGGAGCTTGTTTCTGGTTTTTGACATAAGAAAAAGTACCTGGTGAGAAGTCAAAATAATAGCAAACTTGTCACACTTCATGATTTTTGATTATTTTTTTCTTCATGGAAAGGATTTGGAAATGTGCTGTTTCACTATTGTGTTTGAACAAAGCAAATTTGCACAGATTAAAAATAAGCTACAGGCTACAGCTACTGAAGATGTATATTAAAGCCAAATGGGCCAATTTGCAGAATATTACAGTTCACAGTCTATTTCAAACTGATACAACAAAGGGCCAGTTGTCTCATCCCAACTGAAGTTAACCCATACCAAGGTGGGGGGGGGGGGGTGGGGGTAAGGGAGGTGGTCAGCTTTACTGACAGGTCAATTGGTGAATCATTGATTGGGGAATGGTGTCAGAAGAAAACCTTTCCACTGGCTGGATACAGAAAAGAGACACAAGAGCAGTCAACCTGCTAGCCAAGTCTGGGGAGGAACCCTGGTTTATCAAGTGTAAACTTACTCTTCTCAAGCCCAGAGCTGATCAGGATCAAAAGACTGACCAGGAAAAGTTAAGGGAGTCCACTACTAGGGATAGTGTGGTGTATCTTATTTTTAATTATTGTTCTTGAGGAGGGTTTGGTAGTTAGTTGAATCAAAGTAAGGTTTGATTACTTATTCTGTACATTTGATTGCTATCTGTAAATTAACTTAACTTAATGAATCAGATCCAATCTTATAGAAATTGGAGAAGCACACATGAGGGCACATGAAAGATGCAATAGTCAGTTAAAATCACAAGTCTGAATGTTACACCCCTGGGTTGTTACATTCTTTACCAACGTGCCTACCTCTGGCCAGATGCTCAAATTATGGCCCCGTGCAAAGGTCATCGCTTTCCTGAAACCAGCTGATGATCCAAAACCATGTTGACATGCAACTGAACACCATGTGAATCTTCACCAGGAGTGCTGAAACCAGCACAGACAGTCCGGCTCCCGATCCTCGCACATATCTTGCCATCACTTCTCTGAACAGAAGCAGCAATAATCAGAGAATACAACCGAGCCATAGCAAACTCAGATCTGCCAATTAGTGAAGGTCTGCAGAAGTTCCCAAGATGTTACCTTAAGTCCAGGAATTCCTTCCAGTTAGCAACCAAACCGTTCAAAACTCGAGAATATCTAAGGCAGACCCGAAACTTGTGAAAAAAATAAGCCCACAGAAACCCATGGATTCAGAACCAAATTCAAGCCTCAAGTATGGATCACCTTGGGAACCAAGGGATTACCCCTCCCCATGCAATGGGTCGTCAGGTGATTTTTTTCCCCTTCTCCCTGCTATGCCCACTAGAGATGGACGCCAGGCAGAAATACTTGTTACATGGACTTTCAGGAGCTTGGAGTTTCATCCAGCAGTATTTACAGGCATGACCCCTCTTGTGTCACTTTACAGCAGTGTTCGAATAATAGATGTGCCACCAATTGCCAAAATAAAGTTAATACTGAAAACTTTCAGCAGATGGTTTCCTGAAGGCTAGCAGCATCATCACTACTATCTGCTGAACCTCCAGCTGCTCAAAACAAAGGCGATTGCCATGAAATAGAAACTCAGGGGGCTGCTGTGGTTACATCTGAATATGCATCTGGGTCAAAAGATCACTGTTTAGGACAATAATGGGATTAGCAGCAGAGAGTCAGGGGTTCGGAGAACCAAGTCTTCCTGGGTTACAAATAACTATCAACTCCTCCATCTTGCAAATGAATGTAAAAAAAGAGGCACAGGAAATTTATCTGCCAAGGGATCAATATAAAGCAGTGCTTGCACCAAGATATGCCTGTATCAGGATGAAACAATCTTGAACCTTCTGGAGGCCAAATTCACTTCCAGTGATTGGGTCAATCATGTTGTTTCATAGGTTTCATATGTGGCAAGTTGCATATTGACAGAAGCAATAAAGAACAGTGTGTCCATCATCGATGAGGACTTTTTTCATGTCGCTAATCATTCCGGGAAATTGATAAACTCAATGCCTTTTGATGTCATTCGTTGTGTTAATCAGTAACATGCATCCCGCTTTGTTCATCTTCTTATCAAAGGTGATGTAAACACAACCCCTGGGGCTATCGCTTGCTTTATACTCCTTGCTGGCAGCTGGAGTATGAGAAGAGTGGTGATCCAAAGACAGCAAAAGCATTAAATCAAAAGCAAAATACTACAGCCAGTTCTGATCAAAGGTCTTTCTCCACAGATGCTGCCTGACTTGCTGAGTATTTCATCAGTTTCATCAAAAGCATTACTGAGTCATTGATTTCTGCCTGCCTGAGGAGAACGATTGAGACAGTGGAGTGTCTTGACTACACTCATTCCAGTCGTCAAGCCTGGGCACTCCTCTAGAAGCTTGGAGCCGCTGAGTGATGGCCATTGCCGGCACCGCACAGCTTGACCAAAATTGACCAAATGAGGTCCGATGTCTGATAAAGCCCCGCTATTTCACCATTATCATCCCATTTAGTATAGAAGAAATAAACACAACTCTCATGGCTACTAAAAGCAGAAAAGGGCTGGCATTTATCCCGAATTCTTCAAGAATTTGGTGCCAAAGGGACAATCGATCACGGCTGGCAGATCTTCTCCCTACTGTACGTTTGACGGGGAAGATTCCAAAAAGCTGGTGTGTGATGGTGTGGAAAATCATAAAATAATACTGCCCAATATCACTCCTCTCCACAACTCTCAAAGGAGAGGGTGTTATTGGTCTATCTCACCCCTGTCTTTGAGCCTATTGTGCTAGGAAGAAGTTTCAGATTATTTTCCAGTGATCCCCACCTGTAAACTGTACATATGTAAGATCAGGGAAAGCAGGATTGAGCTCGGATGTGATTCTTCCACCCTCCCCACTCAGTGTGAAAACATTTACACATACATCGCAAGTAAGGTCGTCTCATTGTAAGAGATTTTGGGACACGGAGAGAAACTCTCCAGCAACTGACCAGATCTTTAACACTGCTTCACAATTCTTCAGTCAGGCCTGGGGCTGCCTAATGCTTGCAGTTAAATGTTTAATGAATTTTGAGCTCCTGTCCTGCTTGTTTAGTTAATTGTTTCAGAGTAAGGGGGCACCTTCCCACAAAAGAGAATGAAGCAGAAACTCGAACTAGAAAGAGGTGGTAGCTGTGTTCTATCATTACAAGAAGTAGCTGAGCCTGGATGGGGAGGTCCAGCTTACTCCATGTGAGTGCATCTTAAGTGAGCACGAAATGTTCTAAGGATTAAATTGTGAGATGATTCCAGTTTTAAATGCCATTGCACTGATCTGCACCCATCTGTTGCCTAGACTCATATTAACCTAGTAGTACTTGGGTAAATTGTTAAGACATCATACATTAATTGCTTGATTATATAATACATCATTGATCTTGTGCCGTCTGTTCAGTTCTGCTGTGCAATTTCAAACAAGCATAGACTCCCTTGCCCACTCCAATTACGGTTTCTTTTAAAAGAGTCAACTACAAAGTCTTAGTTCCATTTAAGGAGCTTAGGAGTTAGGGAAATTAATTCCAAGGCAGTTAAATGTTTATGAATTTTGAGTTCCTGTCCTGCTTGTTTAGTTAATTGTTTCAGAGTTAGGGGCATCTTCCCACAAAAGAGAATGGAGCAGAAACTTGAACTAAAAAGAGGTAGTAGAAAGAGCAAAGTATTATGCCGTATCCACATGCGGACACACACAGCTTGCTTAGACCCCCCCGTTTCTAGTTATATTCTTGTTAATTCATGATTAAGTTTCTATGTAAAACTGCACATTCCAAACCATATCCTATTGTCCTCTTGCATGGGTCATCTCCTCTCCTTCTCCTCCTCCAAAACTGCTATTGCCCATTTTTCATGAGGGGAAATGAGAAAGGAATAGGGCTTGAACATATTAAACAGACTGGAGATGAGTCAAAGGATGTATATGGGCTGCCTTAGTGTTAAGTAGGTACTGACTGAACTTCTTCACCCAAAAGGACAAGTGAGTTAAAACGGACAATATAAATCAGTACAAGAGACAGCTGTATGCATTTCTAGAGAGGGGAGAGGAATATGGTGAAAAGGCAGATAGAATTGATCTCTCACAAAGGGATGGGCATCTTCAGCCCAATGGCCTTTTCTTGTTCCTAAAAATTGTTATGTTCTTGCACAACTGGATTTGTCACATAGGCACACACTGAACTATAACCCAATTAGGGAACAAATTCACACCTGACCATTCCCCACATTATTACAAGTTAATCTAACAGCTATAATACTGTTGCTGTATTCTACTAGCAAGGGTGGGCTATTGGAATATCTGAACACATTTACCAGCTCTTGTATCCTCATAGTTTGATCTTGCTAGTCTGTGCACTGGTAGAATAAAGGCTTGTGAATCGCCCCAGAGTCCATATGGGGAAGATGTTTCTGTAAGAGCTATAGCTGATCGCACAGGATTTATTGAATACACCAGCAATGTTCTCCTGTGGAAAAGTGAGGAAAACAAAAATAGGAGAGTCAAATGACATGTCCCCAGGACAGAAGCAAATTATTTAAAATACTGCAAGAATATTGTTTATAGACCTCCTGATATCAGTGATGAATTAGTGGGATACAATAAACGCGGAGCTCAGAGAAGCTTGTTGCAAAAACAGAGCAGTTATAATGGGAGACTTTAATTTTCACAGATGAGGGAAGCAGAACAGCTCGAGTCCCAAAGGCTGTGAATTTCTTGAGTGTTCGGGACAGTTTTCTGGAACAATGTGTTCTTGAACCAACAATAGATCAGGCCATCTTAGATTTAATAATCAGTAAAGAGCCTGAAATAGTCTATAATCTAACACTAAGGGAACAGTGACCATAATATGATTGAATTCGATATTAGGTTTGAGAGGGAGAGGGTGAGTCATAAACCAAGGTTTTAAATTTAGGTAAGGCTGACTTTGGAGGGATGAGGCAGGAATTAACCACAATAGACTGGGCAGAACTACTAATGGATAAAACTATGGATGAACAATGGGAGGTGTTCAAAAAAATATCTGGTAGAATACAAGACCCGTATATGGCCTTAAAGGGCAAGAGCTCTACCAGTGTAATTAAACAACCTCGGTCAACAAGGGAAGTGAGATAGTATAAAACTAAAAGAAAGGGTTTATACAAAGGCAAAGAACAGTAGAGATCCCACGGATTGGGAGAGAGATAAAGAACAGCAAAGTGAAACGAAGAAAGTGGTAAGAACCGCAAAAAGGGAATATGAGAAAAAGCTTGTGAGGGGTATCAAGGACAGCACTAAAGGTTTTTACAAATATATTAAGAGAAAGAGGATGGCTAAGAGTAATGTGGGCCCCTTAAAGACAGACTCAGGTGATATTGTAATTGGAAATCAGGAAATGGCAGACTTACTAAATACTTTGTATCAGTCGTCACATCAGAGGATGAGGATAAAATACCAGAGATACAAGGAAAACTAAAAATAAATCAAGGGGAGGAACTTACTAGATTTAATATAAATAAAACATTGGTGATGGTGAAACTAATGTTATTAAAGATTGACAAATCTCCAGGTCCTGATGGTTTCCACCCCAGGGTATTAAAAGAAAGAGGTGAGGAAATTGTAGATGCTCCAGTCACGGTCTTCCAAAACTCTCGATTCAGGAATTGTCCCCTTGGATTGGAAACTTGCCAATGTCACTCCATTATTTAAGAAGGGTAAAAGAGATAAACTAGGAAATTATAGGCCTATTGGTCTAACGTCAATTGTGGAGAAGTTAGTGGAATCTGTTATTAGGGACAGAGTGATTGGAAAATTATGAGCTGATGAGAGAGCCAGCATGGATTTGTAAAGGGTAAGTCATGCCTAATGAAATTAGTTTAATTTTTTGAAGAAGTAACTAATGTGGTAGGTAAGGGAATGTCTATGGATGTTATTTTTATGGACTTCCAGAAGGCATTCGATATGGTTCCACTTCAGAGATAGAGAGTAGGGATAATGGGTATGTACTCAAATTGGCAGGATGTGACTAGTGGTCCCTCGGGGATCTGTACTGGGGCCTCAGCTTTTCACTGTATTTATAAATGACTCAGACAAAGGCAATAGAGAGCCGTATATCTAAGTTTGCTGACGACACTAAGTTAGGTGGCACAGTAAATAGTGGAGAGCAGAAAGTTGCAAAGAGACATTGATAGATTAAGTGAGTGGGCAAAACTGTGGCAGATGGAGTTCAATGCAAGAAAGTGTAAGGTCATCCACTTTGGACCTAAGAAAAAGATAGATCAGAGCATTTTCTAAATGGTGAGAAGCTTGGAATTGTGGATGGGCTGAGAGATTTAGGGATCCAAGTACAGAAATCACAAAAAGCTAGTGGAGAGGTACAAAAAATAATTTAAAAGGCTAATGGAATGTTGGCCTTTATCTCAAGAGAGCTGGAATACAAAGGGGTGGAAGTTAAGTTACAGCTGTACAGAGCTCTGGTTAGACCCCATCTGGAGACTGGGTTCAGTTCAAGGCATCGCACCTCAGGAAGGATATATTGGCCTTGGAGGGGGATGCAGCGCAGATTCACCAGAATGATACTGGGGCTAAAAAGGTTAAATTAAGAGGACAGGTTGCACAGACCAGGCTTGTATTCTCTTGAAATAGAAGATTAAGGGATGATCAAATTGAGATTTTTTTAAGATGATTAAAGCATTTGAAAGGATGGATAGAGAGAAACTATTTCCTCTGGTGGGGGAGTCCAGAACAAGGGGGCATTAACCTTAAAATTAGAGCTAGGCCATTCAGGGGTGATGTCAGGAAGCACTTCTTCACACAAAGGGGAGTGGAAATCTGGAACTCTCTCCCCCAAAAAGCTGTTGAGGCTGGGGGTCAATTGAAAATATCAAAACTGAGATTGATAGATTTTTGTTAGGCATGGATATTAAGGGTTATGGAACCAAGGTGGGTAGATAGAGTTAAGATACAGCACAGCCATGATCTAATTGAATGGGGGAACAGGCTTGAGGGGCTGAATTGCCTACTCCTGTTCCTATGTTCCTAATAGACACTGCAAACCTATTAGAAAATCTACTAAATATGCACATCTTTCCCATAATTCCAACAGTGACAGCTGTGAACAGTGGCCTGCTCATGGCTAGTGACTATTGCTGACTTTAAGACAACAGTCATTCGGAAGCTGCCATGTCCTTCTTTACTGCAATGTTAACATTTCCCCTCAGGGAAATCTTGAAAAACTTAAAGGCAAACCATAGTGCACCATAGTGGCAGTAGGAGACACTGGTCCCTCCAGAGCAGGAGGGTCCCAACTAGGCCAATATGCTACCTGAAAGTCTTAGCCATCTTAGCCCACAAAGCTTAGACAACTCAGGTCTATTTCCACTTTTATTTCTCACTCGCTCGTTTGTCCTGTTTGAATTTTGTAGGCCTGGAACTTTGAAAAGAGCTACTCTTAATGCTGTTGTTTAGTGGATAAATCTTATATGAGAACAGATATATTAGCAGCTTGGGGTATGCACAAATTAACGGGAGCAAGGATTTAATCGTTAGATACTGACAGCGAGGTTCTATGGCATGCATTTAAGCAGCTTCAACACTCATGCTCCACAAGAATAAAAGAATACAAGAGCTTCAGAAAATAAGACAGGCTGTCAAGCCTTTGCCCATTTGAATTTTTTGTTGCCTGTTTAAATAAAAATAAAAATTATGCAGTGTCCTTTAATGTATCGGGTTAAATGACTTATACATAGCTGGAGATGAACTGAATGGAATGCAAATCATTAAGAAACCCTGCCATTTAAAAAAGTCACTCACCTGAGGCCAATCCCCATTTGGCAGCTGTTTATCCATTAGTAACTTAATCCCACGCTCTATTGCCCTTGTGCCAGGGTACCTGCACAGAATTGGAGAGGAAGAGGGGAGAGAAACAGAAAGGAGGGTAAAAAAAAAGGGGGAAAACAAAGTTAAAATGTGGTTCTCACTCAGCTGAGCCAGAAAGATGCAGCATGCACTCAATGGGAGCTGCACTGTAGTAATCCAAAAGCAGTCTGCACAGCAACTCTTACTCCTCAGAGTTTTGGCAATGTACTGTGGCGGTCACCATATCACTTGCATGTGCTGTAAAGTAGTACTTGGTGCACTGACTAATTACGATAAATTACTGAAGCCAAAGAGTATACTGAGACAAATAATGAATACAATGATCTCATTATATATTAAGATACTGCCTTTTAAAATGTGCATGTCAGCTGAAGTTAGGAAGAATGCTTTGAAATTTGGCTTCAAGCATTGATTAAACAGCCTCAATCCAAACTAAAGGCCACTGGGCAAAAATCATGTAGCCCTATTGCTCAGCAACCCTGCCATCCAGCTAATAGTTAAATTATCGCCATTGCAAAGCATCAATAGATACAGCGTGCTCAACGTACATCAAAATGATCACTGACATATGAATGGAGCTGTCCTAAATGTGTCTTATTTTCGATTGAAAGTTCAGACGGTAACTTCTGATTGAAAGATCAAAATGGGTGTTTGTTCCATAGTTCAAAGTAGTTCATTTCTATGATTAATGGGATATTGTTAAGGTTATTTGTCATTGTGATAAAAGGAAGCAAAGTGTATTTTAAATAAATGTAATGACGGACTCTTGTCTCACCTGGCCGCCATTAATCCTAATACTGCCCAACATGTATTGTGAACCTGGGACTTGGCACTCTGCACATATTTCCTTTGCTCGCAGGATTCAAAATCTTCTCCCCAGCCTCCATCCTCCATCTGCTTGGACAGCAGGAACTCGCAGGCTCGGGTCACCACTCTGCAGGCAGCACTTGATAAGAAACAAAACTCTAATTTAGAAATGGGATTCAAGGACAGAAGAGGGATCACACAGGATAGGATTTCTAACAGTACAAATTAACGTTAAAATCCGAGACATCAAAGAATCACAAGACAGTTATCAATAAAGCTACTTTTGCCAGAAATATCCAGGTAAGGGGGCTACAACATAATCTCAATTGCTGCTTGTCACAATTATGTCCCTTCAACACCATCGGTGTAATCAGGAGCCAGACAGGAACTGCTCCATAGTTTCATTTACTGATATGGGACATAATACTGCAATCTCTCTTCATTGGTGTACCTTTTCTAATAAAACTCCGGGTTACCCCAGTATCATCAAACAAAAAAAACCTAACAAAAGTGCACCCCACTTTGGGGCACAATTAATAGAACCCCAAATCATAAAAAAACAAAGGAAACTTAGCGAATTAAATAATAATGTTGCCACCCATGTCCACAATGCCCTCCGGTACCCACCGGCCAAAGAAAGCCTTGAGCGTACCGGCAGAAACCACGTGCTCCTTCTCCAAGACCACCCAGGCACAGACAGGGCCACAGAAGACAGGCAGGCAGCCAGAGACCCCCACCCCACCTCATGGGCCGCGTCCAACCTGGACCTGTGGATGGTCACCATGGCCAGGCCCGGGAGTAGATCCAAAAGGAGGCTCTCCGACTTGTCTGCTCCCCTCTGGACCTGGCGGCCAACGATCAGGAGCATGGGACTGAAATGGAGCTTGAAATTGAGGAGTAGCCCTTTCAAATAATGGAACAATGGGTTTCACTTTATGTTGTTTATATTTTCCTCAGATAAACTCCCCAAAGCTGTGTTTGTGCAGGTAACAGGGATCTTTCCACAATTATTTTCAGATCTGGGTTTTCTATTACTGCTTACTATTCAGGGTTTCAGGAACACAACGGCCCATTCTCCATCCTAAATATACTTCAATATGATTTTTGTGCTGCATTGCAAATTAATCTAAAAAGAAATGGTAGCGCTGGAACCTTGAGAGAGAATGAGTGATGAGATGGTGCTGGTACTCGGGCACTGCAAACAATATAAAATGGGGCCATAGTGTACCCACTAAGAATTTACTGTGCATTTCCCAGTGTATTCTCTCCACTCAAGAACAGCTCTGTTCTTGTAATACACACAGGAGTCTAATGTCAATCTAGTTGTATCGCAGCTCATGTGCCATAAATTCAATGTACCTGCAGGATTTATCATTTGGAGACTACAGTTTAGATACACTTTTAAAAGGGGGAAGGAGACATTACAAGGTTGTAGCTCAGTCTTCATTCTTGTGGTTTATGATTCTTTATGAAAACCAGGTATATCTTAAGCTTCAGAGGATTCTGTACACAGTACACTTAGGAACTGCCCTCACTCACCCTTTCTGATACGTGTACCCCATGCAGGCAAAAGCCTCCAGGCCAAACCAGGTCCCATAGGTGAAGCATACACCCCAGCTCCTGTGAAAAGAAAGGGAGAACTTGTATTTATGTAGCACCTTTAATGACCTCAGGACGTCCCAAAGCACGTTATAGCCAATGAAGTACTTTCTGAAGTGTAGTCACTGCTGTAATGTAGGGAAATGCAGCAGCCAATATGGACACATCAAGATCCCACAAACAACAATGAGAGGAATGATCAGATAACCTTTGTCAAAAAAAATGACATTGTTTGAAAGATAAATGTTGACCACAACATCAGGTGAACTCCTCTGCTCTTCTTTGAATAGTGCCATAGAATCTTTTACATCCACCTAATATGGCAGACAGGACCTCGGTCTGAAAGACTGCACCTCCAACAGTGCAGCACTCCCTCAACATTGCGCTGAAGTGTCGCCTAGATTATATGATCAAAAAAATGTAATGAAATTTAATTTGGAAGGAAGAGTGAGAGGCTATATAAACTAAATTGTTAATTGTATGAATTATATCAATTAGTGTTAATTGTATTCAGGTGGTGGATATCAATTGGGGACTCTCTTGTATCCTTTTTATAGGAGACCCTAGCTAGGGTGTGGTGTGTGTGTAAGGGGAATCTCTGTGAATAAAGGTTGGAAACAACTAAAGACCAGGCTCTAGTATTCTATCCTTCACCACATGGCTATTCAATTTTAACATAAATGATACGATTTTAAAGAAGTGTAGGAAGAGAGAGGCCTGTGGGTTCTCATACACAAATCTTTGAAGGTGGCAGGACAAGTTGAGAAAGCTCTTAGAAAAGCATATTGGAATCCTTGGCTTTATAAATAGAGGCATTGAGTACAAAAGCAAGGAAGTTAAGCTAAACCTTTATAAAACACTGGTTAGGCCTCAGTTGGAGCAGTGTCTCCAATTCTGGGCACCGTCCTTTAGGAAGAATGTCAAGGCCTTAGAGAGGGTGCAGAGGAGATTTACCAGAATGGTATCAGGGATGAGGGACTTCAGTTACGTGGAGAGACTGGAGAAGCTGGGATTGTTCTCAGAATAGAGAAAGTTAAGGGGAGATTTGATAGAGGTTTTCAAAATTATGAAGGGTTTTGATAGGGTAGATAGAGAGAAACTGTTTCCACTGACATAACCAGAGGACACAGATTTAAGATAATTGGCAGAAGAACCAGAGGTGAGATGAGGAGCAATTTTTTTTTTTACACAGCGAGTTGTTATGATCTGGAATTCACTGCCTGAAAGCAGATTCAATAGTAATTTCCAAAAGGGAATTGGATAAATTCTTGAAAAATAAAAATTTGCAGGATGATAGGGAAAGAGCAGGGGAGTGGGACTAATTGGATAGCTCTTTCAAAGAGCCGGCAAAGGCATGATGGGCCAAATGGCCGCCTTCTGTGCTGTAAGATTCTATGAAACCTGCTCACCAAGATTGAACATCTAGCTTCTCTCACAGTTCATAGGTTTCTAACACAGGACAACCAAATGGAATAACAAGACAAATGATAACATAAACAAACGTTTAGTAATAAAAGCAGATGGAGACAGCTTGGAATCAGGCAGCCAACCTCAATCCCTCAAGTGGCTATCACATCGGTCACAAGATTATTAGCAAAATCGAAAGCCCACTGAATTGGAAGTAACCGTGTGACATGGGTTGGATAGTAAGAGACAGACAGCAATGATAAACGGAACGTTCTCTGATTGGTGCTCCTCCAGGATTTTTACTGGGGTCTCAGTTTTTTACCTTATATATCAATGACTTGGATGAAGAAAGAGAGAGCTGTATATCCAAGTTTGCAGATGACACTAAATTAGGAGGCACAGTAAATTGTGTAGATGGGAGCAGGAAGTTACAGAGGGACATAGGTTAAGTGAGTGGGCAAAGCCATGGCAGATGGAGTTCAATGTGGGGAAGTGTGAGGTCATCCACTTTGGATCCAAGAAAGACAAACAGGAATATTTTCTTATGGGTGAAAAAGTAGGAACTGTGGAGGAGCAAAGGGAATTGGGTGTCCTTGTATACATCACTAAAAGCTACTGCATAGGTGATCAAAAAATCTAATGGAATGTTGGTCTTTATCTCAAGGTGGGGTGGATTATAAAGGGGAGGAAGTTATGCTTCAGCTGTACAGAGCCTTGGTCAGACCTCATCTGGGGAACTGTGTTCAGTTTTGGGCAGGGCACCGCACCTCAGGAAGGATATGTTGGCCGTGGAAGGGGTACAGTGCAGATTCACCAGAATGATACTGGGGTTTAAAGGGTTAAATTGAGGACTGGTAACATAAACTAGGCTTATATTTCCTTGAGTTTAGAAGGTTGAGGGGTGATCTAATCAAGGTGTTTAAATAGTTAAAAGGATTCGATAGGGTAGATAGAGAGAAACTATTTCCTCTGGTGAGGGAATACAGAACAAGGGGACATAATCTTAAAATTAAAGATGAGCCATTCAGTAATGAAATCAGGAAGCACATTTTCATACAAAGGGTAGTGGAAATCTGGAACTCTCTCCCCTAAAATGCAGTGGATGTTGGATCAATTGAAATTTTCAAGACCAAGATCGACAGAGTTTTGTTGGATATAAAGGGATATGGATCAACGCTGGGTAAATAGAGTTGAGGTACAGATCAGCCATGATCTGACTGAATGGCTGAACAGGCTCGAGGGGCTGAATGGCCTCCTCTTGTTTCTGTATTCCTATATCACTGTGGTTGAGTTTGATCATCATCATGAACTCCACTAGGGCAGGTTTTTGCTCTGGAAGAAACCTTTAATTAATTTTGCTGTTTTACTTGTGAGCTCTCAGACTGAAAATTTTAGAATTAAAACTGGTTTTGTCACCCCATTCCCGGTAGGAGGAGAAACCTTCATAGAAAAAGAGAGGCTTCATTTTATTGACAACTTCATGGTGTTTATGTCAAAGTTTACTCAATATTTACAACACACACAATTGACTTATCATTGAATATATTCAAGGCTGAGTTGGACAAATTTTTGATCTGGAGATGCCGGTGATGGACTGGGGTTGACAATTGTAAACAATTTTACAACACCAAGTTATAGTCCAGCAATTTTATTTTAAATTCACAAGCTTTCGGAGATTTTCTCCTTCCTCAGGCAAATGTTTCAAGATCATGCACAAGTTCGAGCAGGACTTCTTCACTGCACAAGACCTCCAACCAACACTATACACCAGATACATCGACGACATTTTCTTTCTATGGACCCACGGCAAGGAATCACTAAAGAGACTACACGATAACATCAACAAGTTCCATCCCACCATCAAGCTCACCATGGACTACTCCTCAGAATCAGTTTCTTTCTTGGACACACGAATCTCCATCAAAGACGGGCACCTCAGCACCTCACTCTACCGCAAGCCCACGGACAACCTCACGATGCTCCACTTTTCCAGCTTCCACCCTAACCACGTCAAAGAGGCCATCCCCTATGGACAGGCCCTGCGAATACACAGGGTCTGCTCAGACGAGGAGGAACGCGATGGACACCTACAGACGCTGAAAGACGCCCTAGTAAGAACGGGATATGACGCTCGACTCATCGATCGACAGTTCCGACGGGCCACAGCAAAAAATCGCATAGACCTCCTCAGGAGACTAACACGGGACGCAACCAACAGAGTACCCTTTGTCGTCCAGTACTTCCCCGGAGCGGAGAAACTACGCCATGTTCTCCGCAGCCTTCAACATGTCATCAATGAGGACAAACACCTCGCTATGGCCATCCCCACACCTCCACTACTCGCCTTTAAACAGCCACCCAACCTCAAACAGACCATCGTTCGCAGCAAACTACCTAGCTTTCAAGAGAACAGCGTCCACGACGCCACACAACCCTGCCACGGTAACCTCTGCAAGACATGCCAGATCATCGACACAGATACCACCATCACACGAGATGACACCACCCACCAGGTGCATGGTTCATACTCCTGTGACTCAGCCAACGTTGTCTACCTCATACGTTGCAGGAAAGGATGCCCCAGAGCATGGTACATTGGCGAGACCATGCAGACGCTGCGACAACGGATGAACGGACACCGCGCAACAATCGCCAAACAGGAGGGTTCCCTCCCAGTCGGGGAACACTTCAGCAGTCATGGACATTCATCCACCGACCTTCGGGTAAGCGTACTCCAAGGCGGCCTTCGAGACACACGACAACGCAAAATCGTCGAGCAGAAATTGATAGCCAAGTTCCGCACCCATGAGGACGGCCTCAACCGGGATCTTGGGTTCATGTCACGCTACACGTTACCCCACCAGCGAACAAATGTTATCTGTTTTTAATATAATGGGTCATTTGCTGGCTCTCTCTGCCTTCCGGATGTTTCTGCCTCTCTCTGTGTTTTTTTTTCTCTGTTTTTTTTCCCTGTTTGTTTTTTTGTTGAATGTGTATTCGGAAGTTCTGCAGGTAACACCTCTCTGTCTGAACACGGTGATTGCCTTGGCAACGGGCAGTTGCAGGGGCAGTCTGTAAACACCATGTATTATTGTTCAATATGTATAAATGCGTAGGCTTCAAGGAGATCTTGAAACATTTGCCTGAGGAAGGAGAAAATCTCCGAAAGCTTGTGAATTTAAAATAAAATTGCTGGACTATAACTTGGTGTTGTAAAATTGTTTAAAATTTTTGATCAGCAAGGGAGTCAAAGGATATGGGGAACAGGCGGGAAAGTGGAGTTGAGGCCAGAATCAGATCAGCCATGATCTCAATGAATAGCGGAACAGGCTCGAGGCGCCAAATGGCCTGCTCCTGCTCCTATCTCTTATGTTCTTACCCTTCCCAGGATCCGTCTGGGTTCTGTACCCTCCGGCAGTACTCAAGACCCTTTTGCAACGTTTCTCTGAGGGGACAAGATTAATCTGTTAGCGAATTGAGGACAGCTTCATGTACAGCTATTTAGAAATTCTGAAAAGTTCATATCAATAGTGGATCTTAAGTAGTGGCCCAAACTAAGTTAATCCAATGACTCGTTAACATCCAATATACTCACCGGATCTCTCTCACTCTGTGGTGTTGAAATTTCTCCTGGAAATGTTTTAGTGTTTGCATTACTGCAGATGTGCACTCAACATATGTGTAGTCAATCATTATATCACCTGCGGATGAGGAAATAAACACATTTAACAACGGAGGAAGTCTGCTGCTGCTCTCCACTCTCAGGCAGCAGTATCCACTTGATTAAGTTAAGGGGGATATCAGAGTTTATATAAAATATTAAAAATGATCTTTGTTAAGATAAACCCAGATGATTACTTGAAATTAAGCCAAAAAAGTAGGAGTAGAAAATATTAATGAAAAGTAAATTTCAAACTGACATCAGGAAAAACTTTTACTCAAGAATGATGAATATTTGAAATAAAACTAACAAAAATCTAACTGGCAAACATATTGAGGTTATTTCAAATATAACTGGATCTCAACGAAAAGGTAGACATATCATGAGCTTTGATATGCTAAATGGGAAAGAGTGTGAGCGAGAAAGAGCGCACAAAATAGAGAGAGGAAGAGCGCAAAAGAGAAACTGAAGAACATAAGAACATAAGAAATTGGAGCAGGAGTAGGCCAATCGGCCCCTCGAGCCTGCTCCGCCATTCAATAAGATCATGGCTGATCTGATCCCAACCACAAATCTAAAGAACACAAGAAGTCGGAGCAGGACCCGGCCACATAGCCCCTGGGCCCTCTCCGCCACCCACAGGGCATTGACCGATCCGAACTCAGCTTCATGTCCAATTTCCTGCCCGCTCCCCATAACCCCTAATTCCCTTTACTTCTAGGAAACTGTCTATTTCTGTTTTAAATTTATCTAATGATGTAGCTTCCACAGCTTCCTGGGGCAGCAAATTCCACAGACCTACCACCCTCTGAGTGAAGAAGTGTCTCCTCATCTCAGTTTTGAAAGAGCAGCCCCTTATTCTAAGATTATGCCCCCTAGTTCTAGTTTCACCCATCTTTGGGAACATCCTTACTGCATCCACCCGATCAAGACCCTTCACAATCTTATATGTTTCAATAAGATCGCCTCTCATTCTTCTGAACTCCAATGAGTAGAGTCCCAATCTACTCAACCTCTCCTCATATGTCCGCCCCCTCATCCCCGGGATTAACCGAGTGAACCTTCTTTGTACTGCCTCGAGAGCAAGTATGTCTTTTCTTAAGTATGGAGACCAAAACTGTATGCAGTATTCCAGGTGCGGTCTCACCAATACCTTATATAACTGCAGCAATACCTCCCTGTTTTTATATTCTATCCCCCTAGCAATAAAAGCCAACATTCCGTTGGCTTTCTTGATCACCTGCTGCACCTGCATACCAACTTTTTGATTTTCTTGCACTAGGACCCCCAGATCCCTTTGTACTGCAGTACTTTCCAGTCTCTCGCCATTAAGAAAATAACTTGCTCTCTGATTTTTCCTGCCAAAGTGCATAACCTCACATTTTCCAATATTATATTGCATCTGCCAGAACTTAAACAATGTCTTATATATACTGGATGTACTAAAGTACTTCAATGAATTATCTGAGAAGTATTGTCCAAACTGAGATTGATAGATTTTTGTTAGGCAAGGGTATTAAGGGTTACAGAACCAAGGCGGGTAAATGGAGTTAAGATACAGATCAGCCATGATCTAATTGAATGGCGGAACAGCCTCAAGAGGCTGCATGGCCTACTCCTGTTCCTATGTCATTGATGTGATGTTGGCAAGCATGGAGCAGAGAGTCGGCAACACAGCAGTAAGAGAGTGGCCCCCGGAGTCAGTGTAACAGAGCACGGAGCAGAGAGAAACAACACAGCATTGTGAGAGAGGATCCTGGAGTCAGTATAACAGAGCACGGAGCAGAGAGAAACAACACAGCATTGTGAGAGAGGATCCTGGAGTCAGTATAACAGAGCACGGAGCAGAGAGAAACAACGTAGCATCGTGAGAGAGGCCCCCGGAGTCTGTAAAACAGGACACGGAGTCAGTATAACAGGTATGATGTACTTGCTACCTGTGAGAATAAGGAGAAAGGCTGCGGGAAGGATGGCCACAAGGCATCATGGAGCAGGAGCCAGTCCAAAGGCGGGAAGGAGCATAACAGAAAGGTTGTAATTGTAGGGGATTAGATAATTAGAGGGATAGTTGGCGTCCTCTGCAGTCACGATCGAGAATCCCGAAGGTTGTGTTGCCTACCTGGTGCCAGGGTAAGGAATATCTTGTAACACCTGGAAAGGGAGGGTGATGAACCAGTTGTCGTGGTCCATGTTGGGACCAACATGGGAAAGAATAGGGAGGAGGTGCTGCTGAGGGAGTATCAGGAACTTGGGGCTAAATTTAAAAATACCAAGGGAACACCGAGCTAACAGTGACCATAATATGATCAAATTCGATATTAGGTTTGAGAAGGAGCAGAGTGAGTCACAAACCAAGGTTTTAAATTTAAGTAAAGCTGACTTTGAAGGGATGAGGCAGAAACTGACCACAGTAAACTGTGGAACTGTTAACAGATAAAACTACAAATGAACAGTGGGAGGTGTTCGAAGAGTATTTGGTAGAGTACAAGACCTGTACATACAAAGGGCAAGAGCTCTACTTGTGTAATTAAACAACAGTGGTCAACAAGGGAAGTGAGAGGTAGTATAAAACTAAAAGGAAGGGCTTACTCAAATGCAAAGAACAGTAGAGATCCCGCTGTCTGGGAGAGATATAAAGAACAAAGGGATATTAAGAAAGTGGTAAGAGCCGCAAAAAGGAAATATGAGAAAAACTTGTGAAGGACATCAAGGACAACATAAAAGCTTTTAATATATATATTAAGAGAAAGAGGATGGCTAGAGTAATGTGGGCCCCTTAAAGACAGATGCAGGTGATACTGTAATTGGAAATAAGGAAATGGCGGACGTGTTAAATACTTACTTTGTATTGGTCTTCACATTAGAGGACGAAGATAAAATACCAGAGATACAAAGAAAACAAAATAAATCAAGGGGAGGAACTTGCTAGATTTAATACAAGTTTAAAAAATGCTAATGGAGAAAATGAGACTAAAGATAATCATATCTCCAGGACCTGATATTTCCACCCAAGGTATTAAAAGAAGTAGATGAGAAAACAGCAGATGCTTTAGTCATGATCTTCCAATACTCTCCTGATTCAGGAATTGTCCTCTTCTATTGGAAAATTGCCAATAAGGGTGGGAGAGATAAACCAGGAAATTATAGGCCTATTAGTTTAACGTCAGTTGTGGGGAAGTTACTAGAATCTGTTATTAGGGACAGAGTGACTGAGTACTTGGGCAAATATAAACTGATCAGAGAAAGCCAGCATGCATTTGTAAAGGGTAAGTCACGTCTAACTAACCTAGTCGATTTTTTTGAGCTCACTAACGTGATAGATAAGGAAGCCTCTATGGATGTTATTTATATGGACTTCCAAAAGGCATTCGATAAGTTTCCACACAAGAGACTATTAGCAAAAATGAAAGCGCATGGAATTGGAGGCAACCTTTTAGCATGGGTAGGAAATTGGTTAGAAGGTAGGAGACAAAGCGTAGGGATAATGTACTCTAATTGGCAGGATGTGACTAGTGGTGTAGCCAAGGGATCTGTACTGGGGCCTCAGCTTTTCACTATGGCGATCCAGCAGGCCAATTATCAACAATAGAGAGAGCGCAGAGTTTATACAACCAACCTACCAAAGGAGCCTAGGACACTGGGTACCACAATGACACTTTTTGAAATTAAAGCAATAAAAGTAGAGGTGTACACAAATCACTTAAGCAGAGAGAGTTACATGCTCAATTCCCGAGGCTATGCAAGAGAGTCACCTGAACAGAGTTGCGCAGTGAAGTTCCAAGGAGAGATGCAAATACACTGGCAACTGTGCTACTGAATATGTAGAGGCAGGAGGGAAAGGATGGAAGGCATGATAACACAAGTCTTATCAATAATTACATACAAGGAGGAGTCCTCTGGTGTCCGGCAGCTACATATCTTTCCTAAACATCCTCTGCAGAATACTGATTAACTAATTAAAGCTGTGACCTCACTAACATACCTAGTATATTCTGGCAAACAATGTAGGGTTACCGACTTAATCCACTGCGTACGTGGTCTGGACACCTGATAGCAGTGCGCTCACTTGCTGCATGACTGGATGGCTTATAATTGGATCAACTAGAACTTTTCTTCATACCCTAAGTGTGGTACAAGCCTTTCTTTCTTAGAGATATTGATCGTATATAGCAACACCTGACCTTTGAATTGCAGTCCTAAACAATTTAATCCACACAGGGGCTTAAGGCCTCAGACGTGAATTCTGCTGCAAAGCCGGAGAGATCAAAAAGGCATAAAGAGAATCAAATAGGGATTGTAACTGTTCCTCAAACTGCAGTATTTCTGAGAAAATGTTAAATTCTACTTTACACAGACTCACTGAGTTCAGAGGACACTCTAGAGATCACTGCTTGCACTTACAACGCAAGCTGTATGGAGAATTGGCTTGCTCGAGAATGAAGATTATTGACTTATCTAAAAAAAACTTTTTTTTTAAAATTGAAGAAACTTACCAAAAACTTCTGATGGGTTGAGAAGCTCTAGCAAACGCCCCCCACGTTTTGTCTCGTACGTGGCAAATCCACCATCAGGGTTTCTCATATTGAGCAGCTGCAACGGGAAGAGAGGGATTAGATAAGGTGCAGTTTGTCCCCCAACTTCCCTGGCATAAAACAAAATCTGAAAATATATGTGACTTTTTGGCTGCGTATTAAGGAAAGGAAATAAAATCTTAAAAGAAGAATGCTGTGAAATAAGCCCAGTTAAACTCATTAACAGGGAGCACCATCCACAGGCCATGCATTTTATTTTGTTCTCAGGATGTGGGCAATGCTACACTTATTGCCCCTCCTTATTTGCCGAGGTGATGGTGGGTCTTTCTTCTTCAACTGCTGCAGTCCTTATGACAATGGTGCTTCCATGATGGTTGCAATATTTGTTTTTACAACTGAGTGGCTTGCTAGGTGACTTCAGAGGGTATTAAGAGTCAACCACGTAGCGTGGGTGTGGAGTAGGTTGTGACTGGTTCCTTTCCCTGAAAACCAGTTGGGTTTATATACATCTGACAGTCTTTATGGCCATTTTTGTTCTGGCACCAATTTATTGAATTCATTTCATGACTTGCCATGGTGAGATTTGAACTCCCAACTCCTGGTTTGTTAGTCTAGTACCACAACTACTACACTGCTGTGCCCATTACACCCATAATGGTCTACGCTTACTGTTCATCGTTATTCTGGCAATGCTTCTGCCTTGAGTGCAGTAATGGTCCTGGGTGGTTGGTCCCTACTGGCTCTACGGCTGACAATCCCTGCTCAACTCCCATTAGTCCCATGCTCCATGTGCAATATTCTCTTCTTGCTCAGTGTGTGTGTGTGTGAGTGAGTGAGTGAGTGAGTGAGTGAGTGAGTGAGTGAGAGAGAGAGAGAGAGAGTGTGTGTGGTGAGTGAGTGATCCTTCCATCATTCACTGTGTGGCGTGCCTTTCCCACTTGACATCTCCTGCTTACCACATTGACAGCATCAAACAGTCGCTCCTCAGAGATGTGCTCGGTTATAAAGGGACACTTCTCCTGCAGCAGCATTATGGATTTCAAGCCTTCTGCCGTACAATCTGCCACAATCCAGCCACAGTCACGGGTACTAAATGAGAAACCGCCCTGCAACACACAGCACCAGTAAAGTTATAATGAGCACTTAGTCTGTGTTGGATGGGGGTGGGGTGGTGGAGGGAAGCAATCTGATGGCTAAAGATGAACTACTGCAGTAAGAAACCCGTTTGAGTGGTCACTGGAATAACATATTATTTTAAACACTTTCATTAGATCACCCTTCAACCTTGTAAACTTAAGGAAATACAAGCCAAATTTATGCAACCTGTCTTCAGAATTTATCCCTTTAAGCCCCCTGGTAAATCTGCGCTGCACCCTCTCCAAGACCAATATATCCTTCCTGAGGTGTGGGGTCCAGAACTGAACTCAGTACTCTCGGTTAGCCTTTTTGATTGCTTTTTGTACCTATGCACTAGCTTTCAGTGATGTGTACATGGACACCCGAATCCCATTGCTCCTCCACAGCACCATTAAGAAAATATTCTGATTTGTCTTTCTTGGGTCCTTGTGGATGAACTCACACTTCCCACATTGAACTCCATCTGCCACAGTTTTGCCCACTCACTTAATCTGCATGTCCCTTCGTAAGTTCCTGCTCCCATCTACACAACTTACTGTGCTTCCTAATGTTGTGTTATCTGCAAACCTTCACCTGTCATTGATATATATGGTGAAAAGTGGAGGCCTCAGTACAGATCTTTGGATTACATCACTTGCCACATCCTACCAATCAGAGAACAAACCCTTTATCCCTGCTCTCTGTCTCCTACCTCCCAACCAATTACCCACAAGGTTACTTCCAATTCCGTGCGCTTTTATTTTTGCTAATAATCTCTTGTAAAATGCCTCCTGGAAGTCTATATAGACAACATCCACAGACACTCCCCTATCCACAGTGTTAGTGATCGTCTCAAAACATTGAACTAAATTAGTCAGACCCTTCACAAATCCATGCTTTGATCAGCTGATATTTGTTCATGTGCTTAGTCACTCCGTCCCTAATGATAGATTCCAGTAACCCTCACAATTGGTCATCCAACCCATCAGCAAATGGGGTCAATTATCATATCTGTATGATTTCAGTCAGCCTACTAGAACTCCGGTCACTTTTCAAGTTGTTTTATAGGTGCCCTTACCTTGGATCATTTTCAGGCGAGCCTGGCTCATTCCCTGAGGTAGTACTGACTACGCGGAAATGCACAAGATCATCCCCAAAGGTTTGGGTGGAGGGGCAAAGAGGTTGCTGCTTTCATGTATGGAGTTAAAGCTTACATTTCCTTTGTGAGAACATTACTAAGTAAAATTAGTTACATTTTATTCATTCACAGTACTGCTTTAATTTTGGCAGCCAATATCCAATAAATGATCCACAAAGCCAAGGTAACTCTGTTTTTATTTGCAAGCATTTCTAACTCACTGGTTTGTTCAGTTTGATTTTTGCACATCTAGAGCTTTGGAAAGGACTGTTCTTAGTACTGTTGTGGATAACTATAATCACAAGAAGATCTGCTAATATCTACAGATCCTGAATAAAATTAGCTTGGGCACTCCTGTTTTAATTAACAAACTTGAAAAAAAAAGTAACTCTGTTCTTCACTGAAATGTCATAGAGGCCCATTCAGTAGTTCTGCTTAAACCTTATGAAATGTCGCAACAGTGACTATATCAAGGCGGGCAGAAGGAAAGCCCCTACACAACATTTAATAGTTGCCGCAGCCCTGCAGAGGAACATAGTTGCTGCAAGAGTCCTGGCTTTGAGCTGCCCTGGATGTCAGGAGCTGGGTCACTCCATCTTCAGGTCAATCATCACTGGCATTTCTACAAGATTCAGTTAAAGGCCTCTGACATACAAATCTGACATAAATGCACTCCAAACTGCATCTCATGATGCCCTTGCATCACTGCTGCGACAGCCTTGGATGTTTCCAATGACAAGTGCCTTTTTAGCCTTGGAATCATCTATGGGCACTCCATTATTATGTCACCCAACGCCTTTCTTCCCTTTTGTTTTCACTCTGCCTATGCTCAGACTTTAATAGTACCCCTCAGGGGTATGGTAGCATAGTGGTTATGTTACTGGACTAGTAATCCAGAGGCCTGGACTAATAATCCGGAGTCATGAGTGCAAATCCCGCCACGGCAGCTGGGGAATTTAAATTCAATTAATTAAATAAAATCTGGAATTTTAAAAAACTAGTATCGGTAATGGTGACCATGAAACTACCAGATTGTCGTAAAAACCCATCTGGTTCACTAATGTCCTTTAGGGAAGGAAACCTGCTGTCCTTACCCGGTCTGGCCTATATGCGACTCCAGACCCACAGCAATGTGGTTGATTCTTAATTGCTCTCTGAAATGGCCTAGCAAGCCACTCAGTTGTAAAATCTCGCTTAAAAAAAAGTCATAAGAAGAATAAAACCGGACGGACCACCCGGCATCGGACCACTAGGCACCGGACCACTAGGCACCGGACACGACAAAGGCAAACCAAGCCCAGTCGACCCTGCAAAGTCCTCCTCACTAACATCTGGGGACTTGTGCCAAAATTGGGAGAGCTGTCCCACAGACTAGTCAAGCAACAGCCTAATATAGCCATACTCACAGAATCATACCTTTCAGCCAACGTCCAAGACTCTTCCATCACCATCTCTGGGTATGTCCTGTCCCACCGGCAGGGCAGACCCACCAGAGGTGACGGGACAGTGATATACAGTCAGGAGGGAGTGGCCCTGGGAGTCCTCAACATTGATTCCAGACCCCATGAAATCTCATGGCATCAGGTCAAACATGGGCAAGGAAACCTCCTGCTGATTACCACCTACCGCACCCCCCTCAGCTGATGAATCAGTCCTCCTCCATGTTGAACACCACTTGGAGGAAGCACTGAGGGTAGCAAGGGCACAGAATGTACACTGGGTGGGGGACTTCAATGTCCATCACCAAGAGTGGCTCAGCAGCACCACTACTGATCGAGCTGGCCGAGTCCTGAAGGACATAGCTGCCAGACTGGGCCTGCGGCAGGTGGTGAGCGAACCAACACGAGGGAAAAACCTACTTGACCTAGTCCTCACCAATCTACTTGTCGCAGATGCATCTGTCCATGACAGTATTGGTAGGAGTGACCACCGCACAGTCCTTGTGGAGATGAAGTCCTGTCTTTGCACTGAGGACACCATCCAACGTGTTGTGTGGCACTACCACCGTGCTAAATGGGATAGATTCAGAACAGATCTAGCAGCTCAAAACTGGGCATCCATGAGGCGCTGTGGGCCATCAGCAGCAGGATTTTATTCCAGAACAATCTGTAACCTCATGGCCCAGCATATTCCTCACTCTACCATTACCAACAAGCCAGGGAATCAACCCTGGTTCATGAGGAGTGTAGAAGAGCATGCCAGGAGCAGCACCAGGCATACCTAAAAATGAGGTGCCAACCTGGTGAAGCTACAATTCAGGACTACATGCATACTAAACAGTGGAAGCAACATGCTATAGACAGAGCTAAGCGATTCCACAACCAACGGATCAGATCAAAGCTCTGCAGTCCTGCCACATCCAGTCGTGAATGGTGGTGGACAATTAAACAGCTAACGGGAGGAGGAGGCTCTGTAAACATCCCCATCCTCAATGATGGTGGAGTCCAGGACGTGAGTGCAAAAGACAAGGCTGAAGCGTTTGCAACCATCTTCAGCCAGAAGTGCCAAGTGGATGGTCCATCTCGGCCTCCGACCGATATCCCCACCATCATAGAAGTCAGTCTTCAGCCAATTCGATTCACTCCACGTGATATCAAGAAACAGCTGAGTGCACTGGATACAGCAAAGGTTATGGGCCCCGACAACATCCCGGCTGTAGTGCTGAAGACTTGTGCTCCAGAACTAGCTGCGCCTCTAGCCAAGCTGTTCCAGTACAGCTACAACACTGGCATCTACCCGACAATGTGGAAAATTGCCCAGGTATGTCCTGTCCACAAAAAGCAGGACAAATCCAATCCGGTCAATTACCGCCCCATCAGTATACTCTCAATCATCAGCAAAGTGATGGAAGTTGTCGTCGACAGTGCTATCAAGCAGCACTTACTCACCAATAACCTGCTCAGTTTGGATTCTGCCAGGACCACTGACCTCATTTCAGCCTTGGTCCAAACATGGACAAAAGAGCTGAATTCCAGAGGTAAGGCGAGAGTGACTGCCCCTGACATCAAGGCAGCGTTTGACAGAGTGTGGCACCAAGGAGCCCTAGTAAAATTGGGAATCGGGGGAAAACTCTCCAGTGGCTGGAGTCATACCTAGCACAAAGGAAGATGGTAGTGGTTGTTGGAAGCCAATCGTCTCAGCCCCAGGACATTGCTGCAGGAGTTCCTCAGGGTAGTGTCTTAGGCCCAACCATCTTCAGCTGCTTCATCAATGACCTTCCCTCCATCATAAGGTCAGAAATGGGGATGTTTGCTGATGATTGCACAGTGTTCAGTTCCATTCGCAACACCTCAGATAATGAAGCAGTCCGTATCCGCATGCAGCAAGATCTGGACAACATCCAGGCTTGGACTGATAAGTGGCAAGTAACATTCGCGCCAGTCAATGACCATCTCCAACAAGAGAGAGTCTAACCACCTCCCCTTGACATTCAACGGCATTACCATCGCTGAATCCCCCATCATCAATATCCTGGGGGTCACCACTAACCAGAAACTTAACTGGACCAGCCACATAAATACTGTGGCTACAAGAGCAGGTCAGAGGCTGGGTATTCTGCGGAGAGTGACTCACCTCCTGAATCCCCAAAGCCTTTCCACCATCTACAAGGCACAAGTCAGGAGTGTGATGGAATATCTCCAATTGCCTGGATGAGTGCAGCTCCAACACAAGAAGCTCGACACCATCCAGGACAAAGCAGCCCGCTTGATTGGCACCCCATCCACCACCCTAAACATTCACTCCCTTCACCACTGGCGCACAGTGGCTGCAATGTGTACCATCCACAGGATGCACTGCAGCAATTCGCCAAGGCTTCTTCGGTGAGAGGGGAGAGATACAAAAGGGTCCAGAGGGGCAATTTTTTCACTCAAAGGGTGGTGAGTGTCTGGAACGAGCTGCCAGAGGCAGTAGTAGAGGCGGGTACAATTTTGTCTTTTAAAAAGTATTTGGACAGTTACATGGGTAAGATGGGTATAGAGGGATATGGGCCAAGTGCAGGTAATTGGGACTAGCTTAGTGGTATAAACTGGGCGACATGGACATGTTGGGCCGAAGGGCCTGTTTCCATGTTGTAAACTCCTATGATTCTATGACAGCACCTCCCAAACCCGCGACCTCCACCACCTGGAAGGACAAGGGCAGCAGGCACATGGGAACAACACCACCTGCAAGTTCCCCTCCAAGTCACACACCATCCCGACTTGGAAATATATCAACGTTCCTTCATCGTCGCTGAGTCAAAATCCTGGAACTCCCTTCCTAACAGCACTGTGGGAGAACCTTCACCGCACAGACTGCAGCGGCTCAAGAAGGCGGCTCACCACCACCTTGTCAAGGGCAATTAGGGATGGGCAATAAATGCTGGCCTTGCCAGTGATGCCCAGATCCCATGAACGAATTAAATAAGCCTCAGTTGCCCATGCCCAGTCTCCTGCTATTATCGCCGCTCTCCCTTCCATATAACATCACCTCCATATAAGGCTATGGGCGTTTCCCAGCCCACAGTTCCCGCAGGTACAACAGCTCATTTTTACAAGGCCTCGGTACCTCCAGGTAATGATCATCTATTTTACCCCTGCCCACTTCGAGTCCCTCTACCCTCTCCTTCTGCCCCTGAAAATATTACCACCTAATTCCTTTATCAGTGCTTACTCAACTCCCTCGCCCCGCATCCACCATTCTCTAGAAAGACTACCGTGCATCCATCTTCAATGCCCTTGTCCCCATTAGATGCTGATGGTTACTCCACGCCCATCACCACCTTGGTACAACAGCCATTGGTTGTTCTTAAGCTTGTGGGTTGGATGAGTTCCTGTGCCTTTTGACTGGCCTGGCTGTTCCCCACCAGATCGGTCTTTACAATAACAAGCAATACTCTTCTCTCTCTCTCTGCATACAAATCCTCTTATTATTCCAGGATCATCCTGGAATGCAATACTGATCCCGAAGTTCTTATCGCAACCATTAGCTACCTTCTCCGACCTCCCTTCCTCATATCTGATTCTAGATGGAAGAAGCTTATGAGATTTTGATTACAAAATTAAGCCTCTATTCAGCCACCTATGTCTCACCTCCCTCAATTTTTGTAACCTCCCCCCCCCTCTACTTTGTACTCTGCAATTTCTTCCCCATTTCCTTCATGAAATTCAGTACGTGCTCTCTCAAACCCTTTCCAACTCAGTGCCTAACCATCCAACCCCACACTCATTGACATGGTCAACCTCTCCTTTTCTTCATGTATTGTTCCCACCCTTTTAAAATAATCAACCCCCTTCTTTAAAGGTCCACCTTCTAACTTCATAAACTATCACTCTATGCCTAATCTGTCCTTTTTAATCAAAAGCCCTCAAACGCAGCATTGCCACCCAACTACATGCTCACTTCTCCATCATTCCCTGTTTGTGTTCCCCTCAATCTAGTTTCTAGCCAGCAATGAGGTGCCCTGAACAAAGTCACTAATGACATATGGCCTTGCCAGCAACACCCACATCCCATGAACGAATAAAAACAAATTTAGCTTCTGTGACTTGCTGGCCCTCTTTGCCCTGCTTGGTCCCTCAGCTGCATTTGACACAGTTGACTGCTCCATTCTCTTCCATGGTCAAGCTCCATAATTCTGTTCTCACATGGGTTCACTGCAACCTGTGCCAATGCAGCCACTGCATCTTTGCAAACGATTTCTCTTCCCATCCCTACACAGTCATCTGTGATATACCCAAAGGCACTATCATTGGATCCCCTTCTATTAAACATTTACATGTTTACCCCTCAGCATCAATCACCCCAAGCACCTCCTCCACCATCATCGACTCCAGACCTATTATGGTCCACTTACCTGACTGATATCAAGACCTGGATGAGTTGTAATTTCCTATAGCTCGAAGTCAGCAAAACTGAAGACATCTCTTGGGTTTTTGCCAGCACCTTTAGTGAGGACTCCAACTTCTCTGGCTGCTCACTAAGTGAACTTTCAAAAATCTACTAGGAACTCACACCTTTGGTTTGTGCCCCTTCCCTTCCCCCAAATCCTTACTGTGTACTCAATTTCCACCTCTCTGCTGTATAAAGCACTTTGACAATTTCTTACACAAGATGTGCCATAAAAATTTTAAATTGTTTTTCACTGCCAGTTCTCTGACTTCTAAGAAATGAGACCCCTACACTTTTTAAAAATGGAGACAATGTGAAATCATTAACTACAGTGATATTCAATGTAACTGCAGGACAAACTTCAAACTGCAAGGCATTTTGGTAAAAAGAACATGGCAGTGAAAGTTTGAGTTTGTGAATCAGGATCCGGAGACAAATCACCTTATTCATCTGACGATAATACTTGTTATAGTCGGGAGGGTTGTCTTGGACCTGGAAAAAAAACAGTAGATATTTATGCATCTTTCCCTAGCCTGGTTTCTCTCCCTTTTCCCCCCCATCAATTTCTTTAAGGAGGGACTCAGTGGTGTGTAGGGTTAGTCATAAGCTTGCATTCTACTACTTCATGGTGCCACATAACTGTGCACCAATGCCAGAGAGAGAGGAGCAGACAGTAAAAGGGGTGAGTGAAACCTGGGGACCTTACTGTGGGCAAACAGTGAAAGATTGTTTCATTAGTGGGCAAATGGGGAACAAAGGAACGAACACTGAGGATTCTCACTGAGATCAGGGAGCATCACAAGCTCCAATTCATGGAGGAGATGCAGCAGGAGGGCAGAGTACAGTCTTCAGGGGCCCACAGCGGTGCTGTGGAATTTGGAGGAGGACTCCTGCTCCTCCATGCTCCACGGAAGGGGAAGTAAAGAAAACTTTCCGTACCATTTCTTCAGCGGCCTCCAGCGGTCCCTTTAAGGGCTGCTGTTTAGGCCACTGTAGAGCTGGAAAAACTAGTCGGCGCTTGCTCCATCTAGTTTTTCACATATTTTGCTCAATGGTCCCAAAATAGGCACATGACACTTCTTTGTATATGTAAATTAATCCCATGAAAATTTCAGGCGTCCATTAAGGATGCCTAAAAACAGTGAGGACCAATATGGCGGCAGCCTTGCCTCCAGCGCAGATTAGGTGCAGGACCCCCAGAAATTGGTTTACATTGCGCCCATTTTACGCCTGAAAACAGGCAAAACGTGTATCAATTTCTATTCCAGTGTGTCCAATTAACTTGCTGAATGTGGCCCATGCCAAGATGCCAAGTGGCAGCATGTCGGTTCAGGCCCACTATGTAAAACAAATTTGACACCCCTGCCCTAGAGTATGTACCAACAAAAACCATGGGGACAACTAACTAGCGCCATCTGTACTCTAGTCCTTTCAAAATGATCAGTGGTAGCACTCTCTCCTCCGAGTCAGGTTTGGGTTCAATCTCTACTCTGGGAATTGAGCAAATAATCAAGGCTGACACTCTAAATTTACATTAAAACCTAAAAAGCATTTGACTATTAGCCATTAGTGACTGGTCTCCACTAAAATGCAGTACTACAATGGGTCTTTGGGATGAGATGTTAAACCGAGGGCCGGCCTGCTTATTCAGGTGGATGTTAAAGATCTCACGGCACTATTCAAAGAGTTCTCCCAGTGTCATGGTCAACTTTTATTCATCCACAAAAATACATTACTGTTTGTGGGGCCTCTTTGTGTGCAAATTGGTTGCCATGTCTGCCTATATAACAATGACTACACTTTAAAAAGTAATTGATTGACGGAAGTGTTTCTGGACATCCTGATGATGTGAAAGACATTATATAAATGCAAGCTCTTTCCTTCTAGGTGACATGTCACTGCAGAAGTCTGCAGCTTTTAATACTCCTTAAGGTCTGCTGTGGTCCAGGTCGATTTCCATGTTGTCTGGTTTATGTCAACAGCCAGTTTTTGTAAGCTTTGTGTGCCCTCTTCAGGCTACAGACATGTATTATTACATGTCCCAGTTTCAAGCACTGCAAAAATCACACCGCTTGTCTGGACAACTAATTAAACTACATAATAGCAGTACTTCCCCATTACAAGGCACTAGAGTTGTGGGCCAGATAGCAGCAATTTCTGTATCTTCTGTAGCTTTGCCATTCCTGTCTGCACTTTGTGGCAAGTAATAATTTTAATAAAACGCTTTCATTATTATAGCAGCTTAGCACATCGAAACATCTCAAGGTGCATCTCAAGTGAAGTACTTTGAAATGCAATGACTGCTAAGCAGATAAATACAACAACCAATCTACACCAGCACTCGGCTGAATGATCAGTTAATCTACTTGTTTGGGGGAGTCATGTTGACCAGAATACCTGACGAACGCCCTGCCCTTTGAATAGTGCCAAGAGATATTTAACATCCATCTGAAACACTCTCTCAGTACTGCACAACTTACATCTTGCACTCAAGTCCTGGTGTGGAATTCTAACCCACAACTACTGACCCAAAGACAAAAGTGCTATCAAGCCAAGTTACTAAACTGAATAACAGAACAACCCTCACTACTGTAGAGCCTCTGTGACATACCTCCTCCCAGATATGCATTTCATGTTGGACACATAGGGAGAAACAAATCAGTGGAACAGTTTAGAAGCATCCTTACAGACAAGATTTAGCCTCTGAGCAGCCAATGAGTTAGTCAGGGGTGTACTGCTTTGATGCCAGACAGAACTCCAGTGGAGTTTGTGCCTTACAGCACGGACACAACATGTTTGCCGACACGTGAAGTTTTTTCTGATTCAGCAGAGAAGGAGTGGAAAGGACTTCACTTAGTAACATAACCCATGCAGTTCAGTATGGCCAGAAGGCAGGAGTATCTGTCTTCCTGGAAAGCGTGGGGCTATCTGTTCCGATTATTGGACCATTTGTGCAGATAATTCTCATGAGAAATGCACATCTGTCTCTTTACATTGATTTAGGTTTTGTCCAAGAGTTTGCTTCTTGTTCCTAACTTGCACAGCAGCAGAGTTAGGGAGTTCCTCATTATCTTACTGTGCTACACACTGACCATTGGATTCGAACATACAAAAATGTAAAAACAAAACATCAGTCACAATAATGTCAAAACTAAAGGGCACGCAACCAGATTTCTGCAGTTAGAATGTGGCAATATTTATTTTGTACCCAGTAACTGACGTTACCTGTGTGATTCGAAAGTATTCATGGGCACGTTTGAGGCAGGCGGTGAATTCTGGGATGTCCTGAGCTCCTGCCTGAATCAAGAAAATATATCAGAAGTTATCAGATCATTCAGAGAATAAAAAACATGCTCACATCAGGGCTGAAAAACAATATTATCTTTCACCTCTGGGGAAACAAACACAAATGCAGCTCAAACGGAGTAGATTTCTCACTCGGTTTGATTTTATAGAATGGCTGCAATTTTGGAATACACAAGGCATCTTATGTTACAGTTGTAGGATGCAAACTCAGTTGCATTTTGGTCAATTTTTTGTCTGGTCCCATCCGATAGATCAGAAATGGAACCAGCACCTGGGATTATAACTATCTATTATATTGTGTAGCCCTTGGGGTCTTGGGTTTTTCACTCCTTCAGTAGCAAGGAGTATCCTAAACATTCCAGCCAAGATCAGGATTTCATTATATGGGGAATTGTGTGCAGTGTGCCTGAATTCCAGATCGCAGCTGGGAGGGGGTTGGGGGGTTAGTTTCAGCTCCCTTCCTTTCCCAATGGGGGAGTTAAAAAGTTAAGACCTCAAGGACTGCACTCATACTTAGAAAAGATCCCCAGAAAGAATCCATTGGATCTCATTTTTGGAAGTTGTTCTGTTAGATAGCAACATTCCAATAACCAGCCAAGAAGTTTCAGACCCAAAACAGACAGAAGTACCTAAAACACTACTTACCCATTCAACCTCATAGTTACATCACTACAGCGTAAGTGCAACAAACAGGTGCTGATTACTGGTCACCATTGTTGCGATGTGATGGAGATACAATGTCACATCATAAACTAGCCTATTGCATACTTTTATTTTTCAGTCTGATATCTAAATCCATTACGTACTGAATAGTTACAGGCAGGGGTTTCTCCATGAATCTCTTGTTTAATGAAACACATGGTAGGTATAGTTCTGAGCTATACAAACCAGGGAGGTCCCATGTTTGATCCTTGGTTTGTGCTGAGTTGGCTGATCTCAGCTGGGTTATTACTGAAAGCACTACTAGACTTCAGGGTCTCCAGGCTAGAGTTGGGGAGGAGACAGAAATAGAAATTACAGGCCAAAGAAGTCCAATAACTAGTCATTTCATCTGATAATGCCAACCTCTATAAACAGCACATTTAATGTTCAGCTTAGAGTTAATATTTTCATTAATAATTCTCTTTGTCCAAGCAGTCAGGCTATTCACTGACTTGCAGGAGTCTTGGTTGCTCACCTCAAGGTAGGCCTGGATTGCAAACGCTGTATCCCACAGCTGGGAGCCGTTGGTGCCCTGGGACAGAAATACAGGTATCTTAGTGCATTTCTGTGAATACCCAATGCTCATTCCATTTACTGTACTACAGTGGAGATGTTTGCAGTGTATTAATCCAGTCTCAATACAAATAGTTTCGCTTGCAATCAATATCTTATTGGTCAGTAGCTGGCAGAGTCAGGGTAGTTCTTAGTGCAGTGAAAATTGAAAATACAATTTCTGCCAATTTTTTGGGATAGCATGCTCAACAACCAAAAACAACTTGGATTTATAAGGAGGCCCCTTATCTGAAAGGGAGGCTGCCAAGGAAAGCATTAGAGAAGTCAATCCTTGAGGTGTTTAGGTCCTCTTATTGATATTCATCTTACAACGTAGCCAACCCCGGCGAGGTGCTAGCTAACCCCGGCGAGGTTCCTGCCTCACTGCCACACATGCTCTTTGCCACCACATGCTCTCAGCCATCCCTCAGGCCACAACACCTGATTATCAGAGAGCATGATAGGTCAACAAAAAGTCTTAGCAAATAAGCAAGTACAAAGTGCTCTGAGAAGAGAAATAAAACAGTGGAGAAACATTTTACTGTAATTAAATGGCAAGAAGAGCAAATATTGCTGACATTGGAATTTAATGTTCCTGTAAGTGAATAATTCCATAAAAAAAGTAATAAAAAATTTTCATATATCAAAGGAGAAATGCATTGCTACACATCCTCAAGAAAAATGACTGCAAAGAGGAAAATAGCATTATCAGTTTAATTTGTAGAAAGTCAAACATTCCAGCAAAACAAAAGCAGAGCGTTGCAGGTCTCCTAAAACCCACCACGGTGTCCATTAATGAGACCCCCTCCTCCTTTGCATTAACTCAACAATGAATTTAAAAAGGAAATTGTTTACCTGCATCTTCATTCCATCAAGGCCAAGCCTGTGAATTGAATTTGAAGATTATGAGGCTGAAATCAACTGGAAGTTGTTTGGATGCTGTTCAATAATTCTAACCGGCATGAGGTGCTGTCATCGGCAATGTCTGCAATATGCTCCAAGCTCACTTCACTGCATCAATTCGGACACATTACAATGGCAATCAGTAATGTCAGATTAACTATGTTGCTCCTTTGTCAAATTCCTCTTCTTCCCCCATTCAGAGCTTCACACCTCAACACAAACCCTTCAGCAGCAGATAGCTGTGGTGAGTTTGGTGAGAAGGTTGGGGCAGGAAGGGAAAGAGAATGAGGCTGCAGATATCAATATAATCACTGTGACAGCCCTCACGAGTCAGAATGGATGCAGGACATGTCTTCCCTTCCCCCATCTGGCATTACAAATGTTTGATTTAAAAAAAAAATCTGCTCTCAGGATGTGGGCAGCGCTGGCAAGACGGCATTTTATTGCCCATTCCTAGTTGCCCCGAGAAGGTATTGGTGGGCCTTTCACTTGAACTGCTGCAGTCCTTGTGGTAATGATGCTTCCCCAATGGTGTTTGATTTTCTGGTTCCACCAGTTCTAGTAAAGCACCAATCTATCACATGTGGCCATTTATGCTGTGTTGGTTCCTGAGCAACACAAGTAGAGGAGTGTTACTGTACTGCCATGCTCTATCCTGCTGCATCGGGTGTTATTATAACAAAAGCCATTACTACAGCAGTACTGCTACATTCTCATACTCAGCTTTGACACACACTGCAGGAAGTATTTTTGTTTTCCTATATCCATTCTCATACTTGACTCTGATTCATCATCAAGAAGTGGCCAAGAAACTAAACAATCATATAAATATGCCAAAATCACACTTAATTTTTTTAGGGGTATAAATCTTGGGGAAAGGACCTAAATGAACCTCAATTTTAAAGAAAAGGTGTAGTACCCAAGGGGCCAAAGGCTCTTACAAACATTGGGCTTCAAAGTCAGAGCAGTCCATGATGCTAGTGTCAGAGCTTCTTGCAAATTCTCCTCACCTCTCCCTTAGTTCTTCTGCTGATCTTCAACGTACGCCCTCTAGTTACTGAGTCACCAACCAGTGGAAATAACGCCACATCAAAACCCTTAATGATTTTAAATGTACTAGTCAGGAGTAACAGTGTTACATAGAGTAGCCAGTGGTTATGTTACTGGACTAGAGACCCGGATTAATAATCCGGAGACACGAGTTCAAATCCCACCACGGCAGCTAGGAATTTAAATTCAGTTAATTAAATAAAATCTGGAATAAAAAGCTAGTATCGGCAATGGTGACCATGAAACCCTCCTGGTTCACTAATGTCCTTTAGGGAAGGAAACCTGCCATCCTTACTTGGTCTGGCCTATATGTGACTCCAGACCCACAGCAATGTGGTTGATTCTTAACTGCCCTCTGAAATGGCCTAGCAAGCCACTTCAAGGCGGTGGCTCACCACCACCTTCTCAAGGGCAATTAGGGATGGGCAATAAATGCTGGCCTTGCCAGCGACGCCCACATCCTATGAATGAATAAAAAAGATAGACAAACAAGAAAAGCTCAGATCGACTAGAGTGTAAGTCAATAAATAGCAGAAGCAATAGTGTAGGCATAGAATGGTTGTGACTTGTCCCCATTCTTTATTATTTCATCTCAAAACAATCCAGACAGAAGACTTACCAGAGATAGTCTGGGATACGAGAAACGTGCTCCTGGAAAGCAGGGGACTTGTGACCCTCCACGTGCCAGCGAACTAACATGTTGATAGTTTTGGAAATCTAAAAAACAAACAGAATCCCAGATAATAGTGGAGGAAAGAGGTTGTCACTTGAGCCCCACTCACCCTGTCATGTGATCCTATCCACACTGACAGCATCACATGATCACGTGGGCCTCATCCACACCAATAGCACTGTACACTCAACAGGCAACATCACAATATCATTGTAACTTCTGAGAAGAGCTTTATTTTCATACCGTGTGCACACAGCGTGTAACAGAACACCAGTGCTCCACCATATCAGTAAAATGAGGATACAATATTGTAACATTAACACAGGTAACTAGTGATAATCATGTCCACCTTGGTGCAGTAACTCATTTCCCTACCCCCAAAAAAAACTTTAAAATTGTAATTTTATCCTTCAGTTTACCTGCATGTTTTTTTGATTTTTAAACTCTTATTTTCCTCATGCTCAGTGCCAAAGACCACTCCTGTATGCGAGACTTGCTCCCTATGAATCAGAGTGGACCTTTAAACGCCTAATATCTGAAGGTGTAGCAAGCTTAGAAACCCTGGACACTGAAGTTAGCTTATTGGATACATCATGCGTCCTCTTGTGATCCCCTAGATTTCAGAGAGTAGTAGAACAAACACTATCAGACTGTGGCCTCCGCTATAAATTACAGAACACGTTTATTATTAACAGATAAGCAGTAGCAAAGGCAATACAGATTGCAGTACTTTTCAAAATATTTAATTCCTCAGGTACAAAAAAATAAACAAATGCATCACTTCACTAACTCTATGGACTGGTGTCTGAGCAGTAACCCGTTACTTGGGAATATATAAAGCCCAGAATGCCGGCATGTAGCACAGTACTATAAATCGTGAACTTGAAGCATGCTCCTTGAGATATATCCAGGGATTGTTTGAAGTTTAGCAAGGAACAAAGAAAATAAATTGCATCTTTCATAACTGGAGAAAATTGACAGGACACCAACAGACCTAAACGGAGCATAGTATCTGTTCCCACTGAAGTTAAAAACAGGAATATAGGAAAATAATATTTGCCTTTCATAATGGAAACAAGTTTATCAACTTAATGCAAGGATTTCCTTAACTTCTTTCAAATGCAAGGTAACTGACCACTTGTAAATTAACCATCGATTTCAGGACAAAGCCAGCAGTCTGTGATAATTGGTTTCTACTTACTTTGCAATCAAACTGTATTTGTTTGTGAATAATGGCTTTGAGGTAACCAGATTGCAAAGTGTATTCTTTGCAGTCTAAGGAAAGTAGGCTGGTAACCACAATTTAATGACCAGTCACATCTTGTAAATAGATATTTTAAAAAATACAGACTTTATGATTTGAAGTGTGACTAAACTCCCTTTGTCACTCATCTTCTATATCTTGATGCAGTAGCTCATTTTGTCCAAAGTCAAAAAAAATTTGAATATTCTAACATTTTCCTTCAGTTTACCTGCACTTTCAGCATTCTGTCACTAGTATAACAGCTTATATCTCAAACCATTCAGCTTTGTCTCCTCCACAAACATATGTACTTGGTTAACATAGATGCATTGCAAAAATAAACATTCAAAAGACATGGAGACTGTCCAAAAGCTTTCACATTTTTCCAAAGCAAACAGAAATAACGTTAGGAAGAGATCAATCTTGAACAAACATAGAGCCTCCATGAAAACTAATGGCACCAATACTACACCACGATGGAATCCTTTGAGATAACACGTACCGGCCCAATACTAATGCACTTTGTGAATCTGTCATCGGCCATGATGTGATCGTAGAGTTCTGCGACTGCCCGTTTCCTCAGGCCGGTGCTGTGGTGATCCTCGTACACGTTCAGCACAGCTGCAACAGCCCAGATTTAGCAAATCATCACCTCAGGTGCAACAGATTAAGACAGTGGTACAGCCGAATGTTACATTTTCATCTAGGTGTAAATCAAAATGCTGTGGAATCTTCACTTCTAAACAGGATATTCTACACAGCTGATTTTGGGGGCGGGGGAAGAGAAGGAACCTCGGACTGCTCTCCCGTTAAATCTTAAATCATGCCCCAAGGCTCCTCCCACTTAGTTGCATATTTGGTCCCGTGCTGAAACAAGTGCTCACTTCTTTCCCACAGGAGGAAGCAGCAATGGGGACCAGATATATACTGTCATCACTGGTCGTGAACCTCGTTGAGAACTTATGAATCAAATTGTACAAAGTATTCTGTCACTTCTACCTATTCCTTCTAGTTTAATTTAACACAAATTTATGGTGTGTGATACGCATCTACAACGTAGTTACAGGGACTTTATATATAACCTCTATTGTTGAGGCCAGGAACTGGGCTTTGTGAAGCCAGACAGCGTTCAGCACATGCAACGTATAATTATTCCACTCAGTGCTAAAAAAAATTACTGTTTTTGTAATTAAAGCAGAGGTTTGATGAACTTTTATTCATCAATGAAAGAGCTTTCAGCAGTGGGCGGCTTTATACATTTTACCCTTAGCATCAGCAGAAAGCAGAGTAAAGCCCCCTCTGCTTTACTCTGTTGTGCCCCAATCTATGCCACCCATCTAGATTGAATTTGGACCAGGACTAAGGGGTGAAAAAACAACATTTAGTACAAAGTGACACCCAGTTCTGACTGAGATGCAACTTCTAACCACATCACCGAACATCAAGCAGTTAAATAAAATAAACATTCAACACTTTTTTGTGTACATTGAAGATGAGATGCTCACTCACTGTGTCTAAATATTCAACACATGAAAAATAGCTGCTATTACAAGGTTCTGATTTATATGCAGTACGTGGACAGAACCAAATGAGTGACAAAGGGGCAATGTAACCCTGTGTCATCAGCCTCCTCACAGTTATCAGGCTGCTACTAGAACCCAAACTGCTGAATATCTAAGGGTAAATGAAGATCTTAACTATATTGCTTTTAGCTCTGCATCCAGCTTGCTGGTTGTATCAGCTTAAGGAAAAGGCATGGCAAGGAGGCAGAAAATGTTGATTAAAAATAGTTGGAATAGCTTAACTCATTGATTGATAAATACATCAAGTAACTCAGCAGTACAACTAGAAGGTTCTAGGCCAGACTCCAAGAAATTTGGTTCAAATTTCCATCCTCCCCATACCTTTACATGGTCCATCTCTGAATCTTCCCTGCCCTTCTTGGACTTCTCTATTTCTATCTTTAGTCCACTGATCTATTACGAGCCCACCGCTCCCACAATTACCTGGATTATACTTCTTCCCATCCTGCGACCTGCAAGAACTCCATTCCCTTCTCCCAGTTTCTAAATCTCTTCTTCAGCTGCATCTGTTCTGTTGACATCACCTTCCACACCAGAGCTTATGAAACGTCCCCTTTTTCCTCAGCTGAGGATTTTCCTCCAGCGTGGTTGAAAGAGCCCTCGACGGAGTATGTTCCAATTCCCATGCTTCTGCCCTCACTCCTTCTGCCCCGTCAGAATCACGATAGGGTCCTTATCTTCCACTCCATCAACCTCCCCATTCAACAGATCTTATTCTACCATTTCTGCCACCTCCAACATGATCCTACCACCAAACACAGCTTTCCCTCCCCACTCGGCATTCCGAAGGGACCATTCCCTCCGAGAAATCTTAGTTCATGCTTTCATCAACCCCACCACCTACTCTCCTTCCCCTGGCACCTTCCCATACAAGCACAGGAGATGTAACACTTGCCCATTCACTCATTCCACACCACTGTCCAGAGCTCCAAACATGCTTTGTGAGACAGCGATTTACCTGTACTTCCTCAAATCTATTACACTGCCTTCGCTGCTCATGGTGTGACAATGGGGAGACCAAGTGCAGATTAGGTGATCATGGCTGAACACCTCCGCTCTGTCGGTAGCTGTGACCTCGAGCTCTCTATCTGTTGCCATTTCAATTCTCTGTCTCACTCCCACTCTGACCTCTACGTCTTTGGCCTTCTACATTGTTCCAATGAAGTTTAACGTAAGCTTGAGGAATAGCACCTCATGTACTAGGCACTTTGCCGCCCTTAACATTGACATTAACAACTTCAGGTATTAACCAAAGCTCCCATTTTCTCTCTGGCAGTCGACGCTGTTAACATGGGAATGATGTGCGGATGTTTCTGGGGATGGGGGGTTGGAATACTACTGGTGGGGTGGTCCGCACCTTTAGTGCTGACTTGCTTTTTGCTTCCATCAGACCCCCAAGGCCACTGGAGTCTACTCTGCCTTGCCTGTTTTTCTTACTCACTTTTTTGTTTATTCCCCCTTTAGATAGTCACGCGCACACTCGCACGCACACCTATCTCATATTTGTCTTTTATGTCTCTTGCTAATACCATTCTGCTATTCAATCATCTCCTGTTCTCCACCCAAGCACTACACAGGTCATTCTATTTCTTTTCCCTTCCCCCTTTTCCATGTTCTGCTCTTTTTAAATACTGTCCATCTGTAATATCTTCCAGTTCTGAGGAAGGATCTAAGACCTGAACCCGTGACGTCTGTTTTTTCAAGGATGCTGCCTGACCTGCTGAGTACTTCCAGCTTTTTCCGTTTTTATTCTCATTCTCCGGGTGTGTTGGCTGATCTCAGGCAGGATGGTACTAAGGGTACTACAACTGGTCTCAGCATCTCAGGGCTAAGGAGAAAAGCAAAATCAGCCACGGTTTCCATTGCTATCTATGCTGCCAAAGTGTACATATGGACATTATATGAGGGCAATACTGGACACAACTGCAATGCCCCAAACAGCTCATAGACATTACAGTTCAGGCAAATAGGAACACAGGAACAGGAGGAGGCCATTCAGCCCCTCGAGCCTGTTCCATCACTCAATTAGATCATGGCTGATCTATATCTTAACTCCATCTACCCGCCTTTGTTCCATATCCCTGGTTACCTTTACCTAACAAAAATCTATCAATCTCAGTCTTGAAAGCTCCAACTGACCCAGCCTTTTAAGAGAGAAAGTTCCAAATTTCTACTACTCTTTGCATGGAAAAAGTGCTTTCTGATTTCACTCCTAAATGACCTAGGTCTAATTTTAAGACTATGTCCCCTTGTTCTTGATAACCCCACCAGAGGAAATAGTTTCTTCATATCTATCCTATCAAATCCTTCTAATATTTTAAACAGCTTGATCAGATCACCCATCCATCTCCCACACTCAAGGGATTTTTTTTATTCGTTCATGGGATGTGGGCGTCGCTGGCGAGGCCGGCATTTATTGCCCATCCCTAATTGCCCTTGAGAAGATGGTGGTGAGCCGCCTTCTTGAACTGTTGCAGTGCGTGTGGTGAAGGTTCTCCCACAGTGCTGTTAGGAAGGGAATTCCAGGATTTTGACTCAGCGACGATGAAGGAACGGCGATATATTTCCAAGTCGGGATGGTGTGTGACTTAGAGGGGAACGTGCAGGTGGTGTTGTTCCCATGTGCCTGCTGCCCTTGTCCTTCGAGGTGGTAGAGGTCGCGGGTTTGGGAGGTGCTGTTGAAGAAGCCATGGCAAGTTGCTGCAGTGCATCCTGTGGATGGTACACACTGCAGCCACGGTGCGCCGGTGGTGAAGGGAGTGAATGTTTAGGGTGGTGGATGGGGTGCCAATCAAGCGGGCTGCTTTGTCCTGGATGGTGTCAAGCTTCTTGTGTGTTGTTGAAGCTGCACTCATCCAGGCAAGTGGAGAATATTCCATCACACTCCTGACTTGTGCCTTGTATATGGTGGAAAGGCTTTGGGGAGTCAGGAGGTGAGTCGCTTGCCCAGAACACCCAGCCTCTGACCTGCTCTTGTAGCCACGGTATTTATATGGCTGGTCCAGTTAAGTTTCTGGTCAATGGTGACCCCCAGGATGTTGATGGTGGGGGATTCGGTGATGGTAATGCCGTTGAATGACAAGGGGAGGTGGTCAGATTCTCTTTTGTTGGAGATGGTCATTGCCTGGCACGAATGTTACTTGCCACTTATCAGCCCAAGCCTGGATGTTGTCCAGGTCTTGCTGCATGCGGGCACGGACTGCTTCATTATCTGAGGGGCTGCAAATGGAACTGAACACTGTGCAATCATCAGCAAACATCCCCATTTCTGACCTCATGATGGAGGGAAGGTTATTGATGAAGCAGCTGAAGATGGTTGGACCTAGGAAACTGCCCTGAGGAACTCCTGCAGCAATGATGTCCTGGGGCTGAGATGATTGGCCTCCAACAACCACCACCATCTTCCTTTGTGCTAGGTATGACTCCAGCCACTGGAGAGTTTTCCCCCTGATTCCCATTGACTACAAGCCAAGTTTATACAACCTGCCCTCATAATTTAACCCTCTAAGCCCGGTATAATTCTGGTGAATCTGCGCTGCACCCCATCAAAAGCCAATATATCCTTCCTGAGGTGTGGTTCCCAGAACTGAACACTGTACTCCAGACAGGGTCTGACCAAGGCTCCATACAACTGAAGCATCACTTCCACCCCTTTGTATTCCAGCCCCCTTGAGATAAAGGCCAACATTCCATTAGCCTTTTAGATAGAAACTTTATCTATATGGATTGCACAGCGGTTTAGTTGGAGACTCTTAAATCATAATGATGGGTTTCTATACATCTGATCAAGAATAACCACTTGGGCAAGGTACGAGTGTGTTTCTCCGGAACCTCACCTCGAATCAACATCTTCAGAAGTGAAGGAGAGAAAGATGAGAAGGGAATTTGTTTTCAATAAAGAACATTCCACTTTAAAAATAAATAGAACCGAACATGCTGATGTTCTCTAAAAACATGGCGAAACACAAATAAATTTCACACTGCATTAATTAAGGGATCTTCCATACCGTATGCAAAAGTGAGGAGCCTGCTGTGTGGTGTGTACAGGTCACAAACTGCCACATTGTTTCGCTGAGCAGGCCAGTCAATGGTACTGTAATCCTGAACATAGAGCTCCTAGAGAAAAGCAAAATAGAAATCATATATAAAGGTACACATCATCGGCAGGGACAATGCAAACGTGTCACTTTACAGATGAATGAAAAGGGGCAATCTAACAGTTTAACAACGTAAAGCAGAACCATGTCACTCACTGTTAAAAACACCACAAGAAACCTTAACCAGCAGGGCTTTCTCATTAGCAGGGCATGGCTCAACATACAGTAGACTGAGCTCCAAATTCAGATGCTTCTGTCCCTATTCCTCCCCCAGGTTTCAAAAGGATGCATAGAAATCTCAGTTACTTAGGCTGTACTTACACTACAACTGTAGCATCACTGCACTAACAATAAGTTGTAGTGTAAGTCCAGAGACGGGGCCCAACCAAATTCTGGAACAAGACTCCCTCCTCTAAGGAATCTCTCTCAGTGTCACTCTGGAATCAGGACAGGCCCCGACTTCAGGGACTTGCAGAGAATTTACAATAAAGATAACCAATTGCAGTCTATTTTACGAGGGATGCAAGAACCAAAAGCCAAGTGTATGACACACAAAGAAATCCATCACCAAACCAAACCATTGAGGAATCCACATAAGTAGAGCCTCTGTTTGCTCGATTTGAAGTGTACACTTACTCTCTTTAGAGACATAACCCTAAGTTCAGAAAACGTAGCATAGGTGGCAAGAGTCAAGACCTAGGAATCCTCAGGTGTGTGCTGGAATTTAACCAACTAAAACCACCCAGCTTACCAGCACCGAGCACTGGTAAACTTCCAGCTCTTGTCCACCTAGGACAACTCCAATTGTTAGGAAGCTGGCTTGCAGGATTATTTGGAACTGAATAAAAAGTATCCCAGCCACCAGTGGCAGACCTATCACTAACGGGTCAAGCTGGTTGGTCAATCATTAACCGTATCCTGGAGTACTTCATACCTGTCTGGCTCAGGTAGTGGATTATAGCAACTGACTTGGTCCAGTTTACCATCACCTTGGTGCCAATTCAACCTAAAAGAGGCCCCTTAGACTCTCCCCCCAGAGGATGGTCACTAGTTTATCATATGTGCAGGCAGATTACCTTTTAAGGAATGTTTTAGCATTTCATCAAAATGCAACGAGAATATTATTTCAGCTCATCCCGCCAATACCATGTATTAAATGGCGCAATTGAGTGCTGATTCTTTCTCTAATTCTAATTTATTATTTGCACTATACAGAAAATCAGTTTGGTTGGAATAGAAAAGGTGGTGTATACTGTAGGGCTTCAGATGCTGACTGCAAACTGATGGAAACAACAACTTGTATTTATATAGTACCTTTAAAGTAGAAAAATGTCCCAAGGTACTTCAGAGGTAAAAGCAAAAAATGGGCACCGGAATAAAAGGAGAAAATATTAGGAGGGGTGATCAAACACTTGGTAAAAAGGTGAGCTTTGAGGAAGGGTTATTAAGGGGGGAGAGGAAGGTGGAGAGGTTTAGGGAGGAAATTCCAGAGCATGGATCTTGGACAGCTGAAGACATGGCTGCCAATTGCAGGGAATGTAGAAGAAGACAGAGTCAGAGGAAGGGAGACTTTGGGGGAGGGGTGGTTGTAGCTTTGGAGGAGGTTACAGACGTTGGGAGGGGCAAGGAAACGGAAGGATTTAAACTCAAGGATGGGAATTTTAAATTGGAGGCGTTGGGGGACCAGGAGTCAAAGTGGGTCAAGGACAGAGGGTGATGAGACTTAGTGTGGGATAGGTTACTGGCAGCAGAGATTTGGATGAGCTAAAGTTTACAGAGAGTAGCAGAAGAGAGAATGGTCAGGAAATCATTGGAATAATCGAGTCTGCAGGTGAAAAATGAGGGTTTCAGCTGCAGACAGGCGGAGGTAGGGGTGGAGGCAAGTGAAAAAACGGCAGTGGATGGAGAGGATATTGAGTCAGACGCTCAGCTTATGATCGATTAGGACCTTGAGATCATCAACATTCTAGATCAGCCTGAAACAGAGCCAGTGGTGAGGTTACAGAATTTGTGGCAGGTGCCAAGGAAAATGCCTTTGTTCTTCACAATATGCAGCTGAAGGAAAATGCAGCTCATTCAAGATGGGAAATCATAAGCAAATAGTGACTTTCCTCTGGTGGGCAGGGAAGAAAACATCACCACTTTCTTTTACGTTGAAATTAATTAATAAGAAATACTTGCGCCTTTCATGACCTCAGGCTGTCCAAAAGGGCTTTACAGCCTATGAAGTACTTCTGAAGTGTAAAGTTCCTTATAAAGTGAAGGGCAAGGTTGGTAGAAGTAGGGAACCTAATTCTAAATTGGGGAAAGGCCAATTTTGATGGTATTAGACAGGAACTTTCAGAAGTTGATTGGGAGAGTCTGTCGGCAGGCAAAGGGACGTCTGGTAAGTGGGAGGCTTTCAAAAGTGTGTTAACCAGGGTTCAGGGTAAGCACATTCCTTATAAAGTGAAGGGCAAGGCTGGTAGAAGTAGGGAACCTTGGATGACTCGGGAGATTGAGGCCCTAGTCAAAAAGAAGAAGGAGATATATGACATGCATAGACAGCTGGGATCAAGTGGATCCCTTGAAGAGTATAGAGATTGCCGGAGTAGAGTTAAGAGAGAAATCAGGAGGGCAAAAAGGGGACATGAGATTGCTTTGGCAGATAAGGCAAAGGAGAATCCAAAGAGCTTCTACAAATACATAAAGGGCAAAAGAGTAACTAGGGAGAGAGTAGGGCCTCTTAAGGATCAACAAGGTCATCTATGTGCGGAACCACAAGAGATGGGTGAGATCCTAAATGAATATTTCACATCGGTATTTACGGTTGAGAAAGGCATGGATGTTAGGGAACTTGGGGAAATAAATAGTGATGTCTTGAGGAGTGTACATATTACAGAGAGGGAGGTGCTGGAAGTCTTAACGCGCATCAAGGTAGATAAATCTCCGGGACCTGATGAAATGTATCCCAGGACGTTATGGGAGGTTAGGGAGGAAATTGCGGGTCCCCTAGCAGAGATATTTGAATCATCGACAGCTACAGGTGAGGTGCCTGAAGATTGGAGGGTAGCAAATGTTGTGCCTTTGTTTAAGAAGGGCGGCAGGGAAAAGCCTGGGAACTACAGACCGGTGAGCCTGACATCTGTAGTGGGTAAGTTGTTAGAGGGTATTCTGAGAGACAGGATCTACAGGCATTTGGAGAGGCAGGGACTGATTAGGAACAGTCAGCATGGTTTTGTGAGAGGAAAATCATGTCTCACGAATTTGATTGAGTTTATTGAAGGGGTAACCAAGAAGATAGATGAGGGCTGTGCAGTAGACGTGGTCTACATGGACTTTAGCAAAGCCTTTGACAAGGTACCGCATGGTAGGTTAAATCTCACGGGATCCAAGGTGAGGTAGCCAATTGGATACAAAATTGGATTGACGATAGAAGACAGAGGGTGGTTGTAGAGAGTTGTTTTTCAAACTGGAGGCCTGTGACCAGCGGTGTGCCTCAGGGATCGGTGCTGGGTCCGCTGTTATTTGTTATTTATATTAATGATTTGGATGGGAATTTAGGAGGCATGGTTAGTAAGTTTGACACCAAGATTGGTGGCATTGTGGACAGTGAAGAAGGTTATCTAGGATTGCAACGGGATCTTGATAAATTGGGCCAGTGGGCCGATGAATGGCAGATGGAATCTAATTTAGATAAATGTGAGGTGATGCATTTTGGTAGATCGAATCAGGCCAGGACCTACTCCGTTAATGGTAGGGCGTTGGGGAGAGTTATGGATCAAAGAGATCTAGGAGTACAGATTCATAGCTCCTTGAAAGTGGAGTCACAGGTGGTGAAGAAGGCATTCAGCATGCTTGGTTTCATTGGTCAGAACATTGAATACAGGAGTTGGGATGTCTTGTTGAAGTTGTACAAGACATTAGTAAGGCCACACTTGGAATACTGTGTACAGTTCTGGTCACCCTATTATAGAAAGGATATTATTAAACTAGAAAGAGTGCAGAAAAGATTTACTAGGATGCTACCGGGACTTGATGGTTTGACTTATAGGGAGAGGTTGGATAGACTGAGACTTTTTTCCCTGGAGAGTAGGAGGTTTAGGGGTGATCTTATAGAAGTCTATAAAATAATGAGGGGCATAGATAAGGTAGACAGTCAAAATCTTTTCCCAAAGGTAGGGGAGTCTATAACGAGAGGGCATAGATTTAAGGTGAGAGGGGAGAGATACAAAAGGGTCCAGAGGGGCAATTTTTTCACTCAAAGGGTGGTGAGTGTCTGGAACGAGCTGCCAGAGGCAGTAGTAGAGGCAGGTACAATTTTGTCTTTTAAAAAGTATTTGGACAGTTACATGGGTAAGATGGGTATAAAGGGATATGGGCCAAGTGCAGGCAATTGGGACTAGCTTAGTGGTATAAACTGGGCGACATGGACATGTTGGGCCGAAGGGCCTGTTTCCATGTTGTAAACTTCTATGATTCTAATCACTGTTGTAATGTGACTATCCTCCTTGGGCAAGGCAAATTGTGGGTGGGGGCGAGGGGGTGGGTAGGTGGGGGGGGGGGGTCTCTTTGGAATTGAAGTGGCTTTGAGATGGCATGCCTGGTGAAGAACGTTTGGAACCAAGTCAGCCAAGTGATCCAATAACCAAGACAGGCAAGCCTGCAATACTCTAGTCACTGCTGACTATCCAGCCAGCTTGGCCTGCGAATGGAACCTGCAGCAGTACACCTGCCACTCGGGGCTGGGATTTTTTCCCCCATTCAATGTCAGATACTCCTGCAGGCCAAAGCTCTAAAGGGTTTGGTGCCTCTAGCTGGATGAGCAGCAGGAAGTTTACTTGTACAATGCTCTGTTAAACTGTGTGGTTGTTGCAAGTTAAGCACCAGCAGTACCCCTGCACTCACTTGGCAAGTCCCTAACCACAGCTCTGCTAACCTGTACCTAGACTCTCTGGATTTAGGTACGTGTCTAGTACTCTTACAGGGCAAACAGAAACCATTCAGGAAGCGTAGATTACTCAGTACTTTGAATTGGAGACACAAATATCGTGATGGGTTTCCATATCTGTTGGGACTGATGGTGAATTGCAATACGCTGCACATACCTCACTGAAAGAGAGACTGACAGTGAATTGTAAAATACACTGTACATACCTCACTGAAAGAGAGACTGACAGTGAATTGTAAAATACACTGTACATACCTCACTGAAAGAGAGACTGACAGTGAATTGTAAAATACGCTGTACATACCTCACAAAGAGAGACTGACAATGAATTGTAAAATACACTGTACATACCTCACAAAGAGAGACTGACAGTGAATTGTAAAATACGCTGTACATACCTCACTGAAAGAAGAGTTTTTGCCTTGTGTAATATACATTATTCAATCAAGTAAAGTCATCTTTATTTTATGAATACGTTTTACTCTTCACATGCCATTGGTTAGTCTGGTCATTCATGATGACAAAATAGTGGCATAATGCTCCGCTAGTTTTATACTCTGAAATCGTAAGAATCTAGGGACTTACTCGTTTGCAATGCAAATGCTTTACCAGACCCACCCATGTTCAAAGTTTGAAACTGGGTACAGAACTGCACTGAAACCATTTTAAGCTGAGCAATAAAAGCCCTCCAATGGGAAAATATAAACTCAGCCCAAAACATCAGAGATTGTAAGTGGCTGATTCCTACCTGGCGCAGGCTGAGAATCAGGTCGTCTTCCTGTGCGGTGAGCCGCATGGCATAGCAGTAACTCATGGGAAGGTAGACCTGCCGACAGTGACACCACAAGGTGGAGGGATGAGCTGGCACCCATCGAGGGAAGAGCCTAAAACAAAAATTAAAATACAGGCAGGTTCAGTAATAAGTCAAGGATTGTAAACCTAACATTTCTTTTCCACCCCTCTATCTGGTATCTCAGCACCACATTTCACTCCCCAGCTAAGACGACAGGCAAGGGGCAGGTCCATTTGCTGGTTGGTACAAGGCCGTAGTCCAGGGCTTACTCACCCACCGACTGTTTCCTCATTGCACCCCAGGGAAGTGCCCAGTCTCTGCTCTAAACCTCTCACTGACAGAAGGCCAAGATCGGAAACTTATCATGAGACCATGCCACCACTATTTTGGTTATAGAAGCCATGCTGGGCATATTGGGACAAACTTAAATCTCAAAAACAGCCAATCTCATTCCTTTGCATTCTGAAATGCTGCCATTACATTTCCCTTTTAATGCTCATCCAATGCTGATAACACCAACCGTTTATGCTAATTAATCTATACAGCATACACACAAATCAATTAGTGATCAGAACCATCTCATGGCTTTACATACACAGTAGAAATAAAAAATGCCAGGGTCTTTTTCTTTATTGTTTTTCCCCAATTTTCTCCATTGCTGGTTTACATATGCACCAAGTACCCTCTGGGATCTTGTCAAAGTTCCCATTTTTTAATGTGTGAAGCTAGCAGAGGAGCACTGGCAAGCTTTGGAATTCTCTACCCCAGAGTGCTGTGGGTGCTCAGTCGTTGAGTATATTCAAGACTGAGATCGATAGATTTTTTGGACTCTAAGGGAATCGAGAGATATGGGGATAGGCGGGAAAGTGGAGTTGAGGTCGAAGATCAGCAATGATCTTATTGAATGGCACAACAGGCTCGAGGGGCCATATGGCCTACTCATGCTCCTATTTCTTATGTTCTATTCAACTGTGGAGGTCTTCACAGCTGAGCCTGATCCTGCCCTCACCGGTTGACCACACATGCACATCTTCCAGCAACATTCAGCAAATAGTGATTCGGGGTGGGAGCCGACTGTATTTTGTCCTTTCCTAGCTCAAGGATACCTGGGCCAATTGCATCACCGCAACTGCTGCTTGGCTGAGATCAGCTAACTCAGCACGGACTGTGGCTGGGCTAATTTGTAGCGACATTTGTCCACGAGGTCGTAGAAGAATTTGAAGTGGCAAGTTAGTAATGTCAGTACATGCATAAACAAATATAAGTACACACTACAGTACAGTAGAACAACTGAATCCTTCACACCAGGAACTATACCCAAGCATACAGCACACGGAGGCTGCCAGTGTGCCGTTTGTGTTGGTCATAGCTCTTCTATTGGAACTGTCGACTCTGACCTCATTTCTCTGCCCTTTCCCATATCGTTTAATATTCTCCCTTTTCTCTGCCCTTTCCTATATCGTTTAATATTCTCCCTTTTCATACACTTATCCAATTTAAATGATGCTCTAATCTCTATCTCAATAACTACTTGTGGGAAAACATTCCATGTTCTAATAACCATCTGTGTGTGTAAACAATGTCCAACTTCCCCCTTCATTCTTCTATTGATAATCCTGGATCTGTGCCCACTTGTTACCAATTTGCCAATTAGCAAAAACAATCTTTCAATTTATCCTCTCAAAATCTTTCATAATTTTGAAGACATCTATTAGATTTGCCTCGTAATCGTGTCTATTTAAATAAAAAAGACCTAATTTTTCAAGTTTTTCCTCTTGATCACGCTACAGTTTTAGTGGGTACAGTTGTATAGTGGTTATGTTCCTGGACTAGTAAACCATTAACCTGGACTAATAATCCAGAGAACGTGAGTTCTAATCCCACCATGGCAGTTTGAGAATTTGACTTTGGTTTTAAAAAATCTGGAAATAAAAAGCTGGTATCAGTAAAAGTGACCATGAAGCTGTTGGACTGTCGTAAAAACTCAGCTGAATCACTAATGTCCTTTAGGGAATGAAACCTGCTGGCCGTACCTGGTCTGGTGTATACGTTACTCCAGTCCCACATCAACGTGGTTGACTCTTAACTGCCCTCTGGAGTGACCTAGCATGCAATTCAGTTGTACGAAGCCGCTACAAAGAAAGAGAGCAACACCAGACGTACTTGAAAACAAGGTGCCAACATGGTGAAGCTACAACACATGCGATACTAAACAGCAAAAGCAGCATGTTATTGACAGAGCTAACTGATTCCACAACCGATGGATCAGATCAAAGCTCTGCAGTCCTACCAAATCTGGCCGCTAACAATGGTGGACAATTAAACAACTAATGGGAGGAGGCGGCTCCGTGAACATCCCCATCCACAACGATGGCAGAGCCCAGCACGTGACTGCAAAAGACAAGGTTGAAGAATTTGCAATGATCTTTAGCCAGAAGTGCCGAGCGGATGATCCATCTCAGCCTTCTCCCGAGATCCCCACAGATACCAGTCTTCAGCCAATTCGATTCACTTCAGATGATATCAAGAAATGGCTGAGTGCACTGGACACAGCAAAGGCTACAGGTCCCAACCACATCTTGGCTGCAGTGCTGAAGATCTGTGTTCCAGAACTAGCTGCATCTCTAGTCAAGCTCTTCCTGAATAGCTACAACACTGGCATCTACCCAACAATGAGGAAAATTTCCCAGGTATATGCTGTCCACAAAAAGCAGGACAAATCCAACCTAGCCAATTACCACACTATTGGTCTTCTCTCAATCATCAGTCAACAGTGGTATCAAGTGGCATTTACTCACCTGCTCAGTTTGGGTTCTGCCAGAACCACTCGACTCTGGAGCTCATTACAGCCTTGGTCCAAACACGGACAAAAAAAGAGCTGAATTCCAGAGGTGAGGTGAGAGTGGAGCACCACAGTGCAATCATCAGCTAACAGCTACACTTCTTTATGATAGAGAGTAGCTACAGATATTTGGGCCTAGGATACTGTCCTGTAGAACTCCTGCAGCGATGCCCTGTGGTTGAGACGATTGGACTCCACTAAGTACAACCATCTTCCTTTGTGCCAGAGCTGAAATCCAGAGGTGAGGTGAGAGTGACTGCCCTTGACATCGAGGCAGCATTTGACTGAGTGTGGCACCAGAGTCCTAGTAAAACTAAAGTCAGTGGGGATAAGGGGGAAAGCTCTCCAGTGCCTGGAGTCATACGCAGCACAAAAGAAGATGGTAGTGGTTGTCGGAGACCAATTGTCTCAACCCCAGGACATCGTTGCATGAGTTCTTCAGGACAGTGGCCTAGGCCCAACCATCTTCAGCTGCTTCATCAATGACATTCCCTTCATCATAAGGAAGTGGAGCTGTTTGCTGATGATTGCAATGTGGTGCTCCATTTGCAATTTCTAAGATAATGAACCAGTCCATTCCCACATGCAGCAAGACCTGGACAACATCCAGGCTTGGGCTGACAAGTGGCAAGTAATATTCATGCCGTACAAGTGCCAGGCAATGACCATCTCCAACAAGAGAGTCTAACCACCTCCCCTTGGCATTTAATGGCATTATCATCACCGAGTTCCTCACCATCAACACCCTGGGGATCACCATTGACTAGAAACTTAACTGGACCAGCTACAAATACTGTGGCTACAAGAGCAGGTCTCAGGATACGGGGTAGGACAGATGAGGAGAAATTTCTTCACTCAGAGGGTGGTGAACCTGTGGAATTCTCTACCACAGAAGGCTGTGGAGGCCAAGTCACTGAATATATTTAAGAAGGAGCTAGACAGATTTCTAGACACAAAAGGCATCAAGGGGTATGGGGAGAGAGCGGGAATATGGTATTGAGATAGAGGATCAGCCATGATCATACTGAATGGCAGAGCAGGCTTGAAGGGCCAAATGGTCTACTTCTGCTCCTATTTTCTATGTTTCTATGTCAGAGGCTGGGTATTCTGCAGCGAGTGACTCACCTCCTGACTCCCCAAATTCTCTCCACTACCTACAAAGCACAAGTCAGGAGTGTGATGGAATACTCTCCACTTGCCTGGATGGGTGCAGCTCCTAATGGCCCTCAAGAAGCTTGACAACATCCAGGACAAAGCAGCCCACTTGATTGAAAGCCCATCCACTAGCTTGGAAACATCCACTCCCTCCACCACATCGTGACTGCAGTGTGTACCATCAACAGGATGCACTGCAGCTACTCGCCAAGGCTTCTTCGGCAGCACCTCCCAAACCCACGATCTCCACCACCTAGAAGGACTAGGGGCAGCAGGTGCATGGGAACAACATCACCTCCAAGTTCCCCTCCAAGTCACACTTCATCCTGATTTGGAAATATATCGCCGTTCCTTCATCGTCACTGGATCAAAATCCTGGAACTCACTACCTAACAGCACTGTGGGAGTAATTTCACCACACGGATTGCAGTGGTTCAAGAAGGAGACTCACCACCACCTTCTCAAGGGCAATTGGGGATGGGCAATAAATGCTGGCCCTGCCAGTGACGCCCACATCCCCAGAATGAATTTTTAAAAATCTCTTTTTAAATCTTTTCTATGGCTGTAAAAGGTAAAATATTCCAACAGCGGCCTAACAAACGTCTTGAATAAATTTACCACTTCCTTTCTTTTGTATTCAGTGTATTTATAGAAACCTCAAAATCTCTTGGCTTAATGGCCCTTTCTACTTGCATTCCAAACTTTAAACATCCGTGTATCTGTACCCTTGGATTGCGTTGCTCCTTCACTCTGTTAAGAGTCTTATATTCAGGTACACTTTATTTCATTGTTTTTCCTCCAAAATTAATACTTCATGTTTCTCTTTATTGAACTGCATCCACCACCTATCAGTCCACTCCACTAACCTTCTCTGTTCGCCATCAATCCTCCACAGTTTGTTATGCCCCCTAATTTGGTATCATCAGCAAACTGACATAATTTCTCGTGTCTATAACAACATGCTTTTATATCTTTGTCATTCGGCCCATCGTGCCTGTTCTGCTCTTTGAATGAGCTATCCAATTAGTTCCGCTCCCCTGCTCTTTCCTCATAGCCCTGCAAATTTTTTCCCTTCAAGGATTTATCCAATTCCCTTTTGAAAGTTACTTTTGAATCTGCTTCCACCACCCTTTCAGTTAGTGCATTCCAGATCATTACAACTCGCTGCATTTAAAAAATTCTCATCTCGCCTCTGGTTCTTTTCCCAGTTACCTTAAATCTGTGTCCTCTGGTTACCGACTCTTCTGCTACTAGAAACAGTTTCTCCTTATTTACTTTATCAAAACCCTTCATGATTTTGAACATCTCTATTAAATCTCTCCATAACCTTCTCTTCTCTAAGGAGAACATCCCCAGCTTCTCCAGTCTCTCCACATAACTGAATTCTTGCATCCCTGGTACCATTCTAGTAAATCTCTTCTGCACCCTTTCTAATGCCTTGGCAGCTTTCCTTAAGTGTGGTGCCCAGAATTGGACACAATACTCCAGCTGAGGCCTAACCAGTGACTTATAGAGGTTTAGCATAATGTCCTTGCCTTCATTTACAAAGCCAAGGGTCCTGTTTGCCTTCTCAACTTGTCCTGCCACCTTCAAAGATTTGCGTATGTGCAACTCCAGGTCTCTCTGTTCCTGCATCCCCTTTAAAATTGTACTATTTAGTTTATATTGCCTCTCCTCATTCTTCCTACCAAAATGCATCACTTCACACTTCTTTGCATTAATTTCATCTGCCATGTGTCTGCCCATTTCACCAGTCTGACTATGTCCTCCAGAAGTCTGTTACTATCCTCCTCACTGCTTACTGCATTTCAGAGTTTTGTGTCACCTGCTCTTTGAAATTATACCCTCTATACCCAAGTCCAGGTTATTAATATATATCAAAAAGAGCAATGGGCCCAATACCGATCCTGAGGGACACCACTGTATACTTCCCTCCAGTCTGAAAATCAACCATTCACCACTTCTGATTTCTGTCCCTTACCTAATTTTGTATCCATGCTGCCACTGTCCCTTTAATCCTACGGGCTTCAATTTTGCTAACAAGCCTATTATGTGGTACTTCATCAAACACCTTTTGAAAGTTCATATACATAACATCAACCACACTGCCCTCATCAACCCTCTCCATAACTTCATCAAAGAACTCAATCAAGTTAGTCAAACAAGATTTGCCTTTAACAAATGTATACTGGCTGTCATTTATTAACCTACATGGTGCCTTTAACGTGAAAGGCATGACCCAAGGCGCTTCAAAAGTACATGTAATGAAAACAAACACGGAGCCAGGAAAGAGGAGACTGACCAAAGTCTAGATCAAAGATGGGTTTTTAGGAGTTTTTTTTTTTAAAAACAGAAGTGAAGAGAGAGGCTTAAGAAGGGATTTCCAAAGGGTAGGATCGAGGTGGCAGTAATAATGCTGGGGTGAAAGGAGGTGGGGTTGCACAGCAGGCTGGAGTTAGAAGAATGGGGTATTCGGGAAGGGGTATAGAGTTGGAGGAGATTATCGAAATCAGGGAGGCCAAGGCCACGGAAGGATTCAAAGCCAAGAGCAAGGATTTTAAATCGAACGCACTAGAGGAATTTCAGAGGATGGACAATTGGATTTTAGTGTGGGACAGGACACATGAGACGGAGTTTGGACCAGATGGAGTTTATGGAGGGCAGAAAATAGGAAGTCAGCAAAGAGAGCATTGAAAGTAGTCGCGTCTGGAAGTGACAAAGGCAACAAGGGAGGGGCTGAGGTAGTAATGTCGTGGAGGCAGAAGTAAATAGTCTTAAAATTATAGAAAGTTATAGCACAGAAGGAGGTCATTCGGCCCATCGTGTCCGTGCTGGCCGAAAAAGAGCTATCTAGCTTAATCCCGCTTTCCAGCACTTGGTCCGTAGCCCTGTAGGTTACGGCACTTCAAGTGCATATCCAAGTACTTTTTAAATGAGTTGAGGGTTTCTGCCTCTCCCACCCTTTCAGGCAGTGAGTTCCAGACCCCCACCATCCTCTGGGTGAAAAATTTCTCCTCAGCTCCCCTCTAATCCTTCTACCAATTACTTTAAATCTATGCCCCCTGCTAAGGGAAATAGATCCTCCCTATCCACTCTCTATAATTTTATACACCTCAATTAAATCTCCCCTCAGCCTCCTTTGTTCCAAAGAAAACAATGCAGTCTTGGTAATGGATAGGATGTGGAATTTAAAGCTCATGGTCAAAAAGGATGACAAGACTGTGAATGATCCAGTTCAGTCTGAGAGTACGGCCAGAGAGAAGGGTGGAGTCAAAGGCAAGGGGGTGAAATTTGTGGAGGGGATTGAAGAGAATGGCTGCAGTCTTCCTGAGTTGAGCTGGGTGAAGATGTGGCTCATGCAAGACTTTATATCAAACCATCAATCTGACAGAAAGAAGGCTGTTGAGTGGTCAAAAGAAGTGGTGGAGATGTACAGCTGGGTATCATCACTGTACACCTGAAAGCTGACCAGGTATCTGCAGTTGATGTCATCCAGGGGCAACATGCAGATAAGATGATGTCCGAATCAGTGATAAAAATGGAAAATAAAAGGTGCTAACATAAATCCCTGGGGCACACCACTGCTTGTGTCCTGCCAATTCAAAAACTATCCAAGTACCCCTACTCTGTTTCCTATCTCCTACCCATCTCTCTATCCGTAGAGCTACATTCCCTTTAATACCACGTGCATTCATTTTTGTAATGAGTCTCTTGCCTAGCAAATAAAATGTCTTCTGAAAATCCATATACATCCACTGTATTCACCTTATTTATTCACCAATTTCCTTAAAAATGAAACTGGTCAAGCTTAACCTGCCCTTCACTATCCCAATCTCGATTGTCCTTGATTAGATCGTCCTTTCCAAGTGCCCATTATTTCATCCCATCTCATGGATTCTGGAAGTTTACCCAGAACCAAGGCAAGATTGACTGGCCTATAATTTCATGGCTTATCCTTTTCTTGAAGAACAATGAAACATTTGTCTTCCTCCCTTCTTCAGCACAATTCCAGTTTCCAAAGATTTCTGGAAAACCATGGCTATCACCTCCAGAGCTACCTTCACTATTCTGGGATGCACACTATCTGGCCTGGTGACTTTTCCCATTTTAGTCTCATTCATTTTTTTTAGTACATTATTCCCATTAGAGGCTCTTCTACATGCTCCTCAGGTATATCTACATTCCTACTTTCACCTTCCTCTGTAAAAATTAAGGCAAAATATTTATCAGGACCATTCTCAAAATTACAAGATTGTGTCTTCTTCTCTAAGTGGCTCTACCCCTTTTTTGACGATCCTTTTACTGCTCGTGTGCTTATAAAAGCCCTCACTATTTCCCCTTGGGTTGACTGGCAACCTTTCTCATACACCCCCCTCCCCCCATAGCCGTCCATATCTTCTTACTTCCCTTCTATGTACCTTTTATCTTTCTCAGTTTTCATTTATATTACCCTCCCTGTATTTATCACATGCTTCTTTTTAAAAACCTAACCTCTCTACCCATAAAACCCCAGAATTTGATGCCCTTCTAATCAGAATGTATTTAACCGTATCTATTTTGCATTTAAATAATCACCCACTACTATTCCACATTTTGATCTGCCATTTTTTCCAACAAATCAATCTGAGCTGGGTCTCCTTTTAGCCCACTGAAATTACCTAATTTATAGTCCAATTCGATAACTCTCCATTTCAATGTGAATGTGATGACTATTTCTTAAGTGTTCTCCAATCTTCAGGTAAATTACTTACTCTGCTTCATTATCTAGAACCAGATCTAGCACTACGTCCTTCCTCATTAGGCATGCAATATACTGATTAAGGAATTAGTCCCACACGAACAACTCCTTTTTTTGACTCAACTTTTGTTTTATCCTCAACCTTAGAAATCCTCCATTATTAGAACTTTGTTATGACAGCAGAGCTTCTGTTCCAAAACTGGTCCCACAAATTTGAAACATTCAATGGTTTAGTTACAGGACTCACCACATCTCAGGAAACAAGGTGTTCATCCCTTCCCAGCTGTAGACATTAAGAATGGCCAACCAAAATTTACCCCAGGATGGGATTCCAACAGCACCACCTGAAACCAGGGGAAAGATGATTATGTTAAATAGTTGTGACTATATGATGAGCATCACCTGTCCTCAATACCTATATATATTTTTAAAATTTGACAGGAACAAGTATCACCTCATCCTCAAAACAATAATATAGACACTGAGGGACTAAAGAACATCTAACTCTGGAATGGTACAGCTTACATAGAGGTGGCTGTGCATGGGCAGGAAGAGAAGGCACTATAAGAGATCCACTGGCTGTGTTGGGACATGTAGGAATAAACACTGGAATAATAAAAAATATTGATTTTTTTTTAACAGCCTTCTCCCAACCACAGAGACAAAGGAGGTTTTGAGTTAGCTCCCAACTGAGGCAGCAGTAGGGGCACTACAACTGGCCACAATACCCTAGATTTAGGGGAAGAGATAAATACAATACAGCTTAGTTTCCTAATTCCAATTGTTATTCAGCAGGAAGTGTTTGGGTGCTGGATGAGAATAGAATCAGGCTCAGCTCATGTCCTCCAACACAATAGCATGCAGAGACTCACTGTTAAAGTTCACATGAATAATGGCCACCTAGATAAGGCTCTGCCACCAATGGTGGGTTGGAGGAGGAGAACAAAGAAGGCCAAGCCTGTTATGGACCTAAAGCTGGAGGAGTTTGCAGATGTGGCTGGGACAAGGCTGTGGAGTGATTTGAAAATGAGGATGACTATTTTAAATTCAATACGTTGAGGACAGGGAGTCAGTGAAGGTCTGCAAAGACCGGGTGGGTCGTTTGCCAAGGGACATTTAGTGCAGGGTAAGATATGCATGGCTACAGTTTATGGAGGGTGGAGGATGAGGAGCCAATAAGGAGTAAGTGGTGGAGAAACAGAATCCAGATGAAAGCAGGAATAAGGGTTTCAGCAGTGACAAGAGTAAACTTGTTGAAAAGGAAGTTGTTGTTTTTGAGGAGAAAGTAGGTGGTTTAAGTGCTGGATGGGATGTGGAGTTTGAAATTCAGCTCTGGGTCAAACAAGACAAAGGTTTTGCATGAATCACTTCAGCTCGAGAATGTGGCCAGAGAGAGGGATGGGGTCATTGGCAAAGGAGCTGATGGATGCTAAGAATAATTACTTTGCTCTTTGATGTTCAGCTGAAGGCAATTTTGACTTACGGTCAGACTGGCAGTCTGACAGCTCAGTGATTGAGGGAAGTGGAGAGGTGAACCTAACTGTAGTCAGCATAAATACATAGGCTAGCCCTGTGCTTGCAAATGAGTCACTGAGGAGCAGCATGTAGATGAGTAAGGGTAAGAGGCGGAGGATAATCCATGGGGAACATCAGAGTTAGCTGTGCAGGGTCAGGAAGAGAAGCCACTGTTGGAAATGCACTGGCTGTGTTGGGACATGTAGGAATAAACAGTCCCACAGAAAACAAAGGAGAGGCAATGGAGGAGATTGCCATGGTCAATTGTGTCAAATGCCACAGAAAGTTTGAAGAGAATAAGTAGGATAAAACAGCAAACCTGTAATCACAGAGGATGTAACTTGTATGTTTTGAACATGACAGTCTCAGTGCTCTGAGCAGAAGAGACTGAAAAGATTCAAACAGGGGATTTTGTGAGGTGAGCACAGGGCTGGAAAGCAACACATGTTTAAGAACTGAAAGGAAAGGGAGATGCAAGATGGGGCAAGAGTTGGAGAGGACGGATAGGCCGTTGCTGGGGCAGTTATGTCAGCAGTTCTAAAAGGGACAAGAATGGTATCTGAGCAAAAGGAGGCATTAATATGCTCATCAGGAAAGGTAATCGAGTGGCCAGGACTTGCTTGGGGAAGGACCCAAGGAGCAGAAGATGGGACTCATGGAAAAGATGAGCTTAGAAGGGGCACAGTGGAGAACATGGGAGGAAAACTGCAGCGTTACAGTGGATTGGAGGTGGGGCAAATGGGAAGCTCGGGACTAGTCAAGGGCATGAGGTGGATGGTTGGCACCAGTCCTTGAGATTCAAGAAATCCATGAGTTCTTCTCACTTGTTCGTAGAGGTGAGGTTGGAGAGGACAGGAGTAAGGGGTTTGAGGAGATGGTTGATTGTGAGGAAAAGGAAAGGTTGTCCTTCCTTTCCTGGCTAATCCTAGAGTAATGAAGATTTGGCTGAGGCGAGGGAAGCATGGTAGTGCTACAAATGGCTGAGCCAGTCTCATGCTGAATGGTTAGACCAATAATGCATCAGATACACTTGAGCTTGCGGCCCCCAGACTTAAGACAGTGAAGATGGGAACTATAACGGGGGAATAGCAAGGGTGGACGATGGTGAGTGACTTAGGTGGGACAGAAGTGTGGAAGGCAGGGGCAAGGGACTAGTTGAGCAGGTGAATAGTGGTAGAGGTGTCATGCCTGTGTAGAGCTAGAGGAGTAGGAGTTGGGAGCTTGAATGTGAATTTCTGAGGAAGTTGGGGCAGAATTTTCCATGGGTTGAAGGTGAAATGCATTGGGTTGAAGTAGGCAGTAAAATGTAGGAGGTTAGGAGACAAGAAGTGCTCAAAGATAGCTTCATCAGTGATTGAGGCCTCAAAAGGTGGAGGCGATGCGTGAGATGGCACGTTCGAGGAGCAGTTTAGGTGAAGACCAAGACTGAGTGGACTCAGAAGTCAAAGGAGAGAGAAACTAGAGGAATTTATGCGCAGGTTGAAATTACCATGGATAAGTCATCATTCAGTGTATACCAAGGGAGAAGATTGCTTTGAGGAAGTCTTGGGAGGGTGTTAAATAATGGGGATTTTGCATGAGAGACAGGAAGAGCAGAAAGGGGTTAAGAGTCAGAGAGTAGGGGGAACAGGGCGAGATGGGGCTTGGTCCAAAGGCACACGCCAGTGCTGCAGTGGTTTGGGCAAGGTATGCGAAGGAACGTGTAGTTACACAGGGAGGATATCGTAAATTAGGTTTCTGTCAGGGCCAGGATGTCAATAGATTCATCCAAGATTAGGCTGCGGATCTTAATTGTGAGGGAGCAAACATTCTCCAGAGCAATAGGAATCAGAGCAGTGGTTGATAATCCTCCAACGAGATTAGGGAGAAGGGAGTGGAAGAGACAAGAGACTGGGGAGGAGGTTAGAGAAGTTAACCCCTAGGGAGTGAGCGGGATAGGATGGTCGTTGGGAATGGAGTATAACAACTCAGGCTGTGATGGGTGGATAATGCCAAAGAGAGCAGTGGAGGTTATGGGCTTGTTAAAGAGGGATTCAAGCCTGGAAGAGCAGCAGGAGAGAAGATAGGCTGGGAGTAATCATAGAAATTTATAGCACAGAAAAGGCCATTCGGCCCATCATTTCTGTGCCGGCTGCAAAAGAGCTATCCAGCTTAATCCCATTTTCCAGCTCTTGGTCCGTAGCCCTGTAGGTTATGGTGCCTCAAGTGCATATTCAAGTACCATTTAAATGAGTTGAGGGTTTCTGCCTCTACCACCCTTTCAGGCAGTAAGTTCCAGATCCCCACCACCCTCTGGGTGAAAATATTTCTCCCCAACTCCCCTCTAATTCTTCTACCAATCACTTGAAATCTATGCCCCCTGGTTATTGACTTCTCCGCTAAGGGAAATAGGTCTATCCACTCTATCTAGGCACCTCATAATTTTGTACACCTCAATCAAATCACCCCTCAGCCTCCTATGTTCCAAGGAAAACAACCCCAGCCTATCCAATCCGTCATCATAGCTAAAATTCTCCGGTCCTGGCAACATCCTTGTAAATCGCCTCTGCACCCTCTCTAATGCAATTACACCCTTCCTGTAATGTGGTGAACAGAACTATATGCAGTACTCAATCTGTGGCCTAACTAGTGTTTCATACAGTTCCAGCATAACATCCCTGCTTTTATATTCTATGCCTCGGCTAATAAAGGAAAGCATTCCATATGCGTTCTTAACCACCTTACCTACCTGTCCTGCTACCTTCAGGGATCTGTGGACATGCACTCCAAGGTCCCTCTCTTCCTCTACACCTCTCAGTATCCTCCCATTTATTGTGTATTCCCTTGCTTTGTTTGCCCTCCCCAATTGCATCACCTCACACTTCTCTGGATTGAATTCCATTTGCCACTTTCCTGCCCATCTGACCAGTCCATTGATATCTTCCTGCAGTCGACAGCTTTCCTCCTCACTATCAACCACATGGCCTATCTTTGTGTCATTCGCAAATTTCTTAACCGTGCCCCCTATGTTTAAGTCCAAATCGTTAATGTATACCACAAAAAGCAAAGGAACCAAGAACCAAGAACCGAGCCCTGTGGCACCCCACTGGAAACAGCCTTCCAGTCGCAAAAACACCCATCGACCATTACCCTTTGCTTCCTGCCACTGAGCCAATTTTGGATCCAATTTGCCACATTCCCTTGGATCCCATGGGCCTTTACTTTTTTGACCAATCTGCCATTGGCCTTGTCAAAAGCCTTGCTAAAATCCATGTAGACTACATCAATTACGCTACCCTCGTCGATCCTCTTGTCACCTCCTCGAAAAATTCAATCAAGTTGGTCAGACATGACCTCCCCTTAACAAATCAGTGCTGACTGTCCTTGATTAGTCCATCCTTTCTAAGTGACAGTTTATCCTGTCCCTCAGAACTGATTCCAGTAATTTGCCCACCACCGAGGTTAGGCTGACTGGCCTGTAATTACTCAGTCTATCCTTTGCTCCTTTTTTAAACAACGGTACAACATTAGCAGTCCTCCAATCCTCCGGCACTACGTCTGTATCCAGTGAAGTTTGGAAAATGATGGTCAGATCCTCCGCTATTTCCTCCCTGGCTTCTTTTAACAGCCTGGGACACATTTCATCCGGCCCTGATGATTTATCTACTTTCAAAAATGCTAATTCCCTTAATACTTCCTCTCTCACTATGTTTATCCCATCCAATATTTCACACTCCTCCTCCTTAACTCTCCTTTGTGACGTCAGATGCAAAGTATTCATTAAGAACCATACCCACATCTTCCGCCTCCACACATAGTTTACCTTTTTGGTCTCTAATAGGCCCTACTCTTTCCTTAGTTATCCTCTTGCTCTTAATGTATTTATAAAACATCTTTGGGTTTTCTTTGATTTTACCTGCTAATATTTTTTCATGCCCTCTCTTTGCTTTCCTAATTTCCTTTTTAATTTCACCCCAGCACTTTGTATACTCCTCTAAGCTTTCCGTAGTATTGAGTTCCCGTTGTCTATCATAGGCTTTCTTTCTCTGCCTTATCTTACCCTGATGTGGAGATGCCGGTGATGGACTGGGGTTGACAATTGTAAACAATTTTACAACACCAAGTTATAGTCCAGCAATTTTATTTTAAATTCACAAGCTTTCGGAGGCTTCCTCCTTCCTCAGGTGAACGATGTCGAAATGAAATCGCATTTATAATTCACAGAACAATGCTTGGTGATTACAGACAGTTTTTTCAACTGCCCGTTGCCAAGGCAACGGGCAGTTGAAAAAACTGCACACTGATTGCCTTGGCAACGGGCAGTTGAAAAAACTGTCTGTAATCACCAAGCATTGTTCTGTGAATTATAAATGCGATTTCATTTCGAGGATTTCATTTCGACATCGTTCACCTGAGGAAGGAGGAAGCCTCCGAAAGCTTGTGAATTTAAAATAAAATTGCTGGACTATAACTTGGTGTTGTAAAATTATTTACAATTGTCAACCCCAGTCCATCACCGGCATCTCCACATCATTGTTGGAGATGGTCATTGCTTACCACTGATCAGCCCAAGCCTGGATGTTGTCCAGGTCTTGCTGCATGCGGGCACGGACTGCTTCGTTATTTGAGGGGTTGCAAATGGAACTGAACACTGTGCAATCATCAACGAACATCCCCATTTCTGACCTTATGATGGAAGGAAGGTCATTGATGAAGCAGTTGAAGATGGTTGGGCCTAGAACACTGTACTGAAGAACTCCTGCAGCAATGTCCTGGGGCTGAGATGATTGGCCTCCAACAACCACTACCGTCTTCCTTTGTGCTCGGTATGACTCCAGCCACTGGAGAGTTTTCCCCCTGATTCCCATTGACTTCAATTTTACTAGGGCTCCTTGGTGCCACACTCAGTCAAATGCTGCCTTGATGTCAAGGGCAGTCACTCTCACCTCACCTCTGGAATTCAGCTCTTTTGTCCATGTTTGGACCAAGGCTGTAATGAGGTCTGGAGCCGAGTGGTCCTGGCGGAACCCAAACTGAGCATTGATGAGCAGGTTATTGGTGAGTAAGTGCTGCCCGATAGCACTGTCGACGACACCTTCCATCACTTTGCTGATGATTGACAGTAGACTGATGGGGCGGTAATTGGCCGGATTGGATTTCTCCTGCTTTTTGTGGACAGGACATATCTGGGCAATTTTCCACATTGTTGGGTAGATGCCAGTGTTGTAGCTGTACTGGAACAGCTTGGCTAGAGGCGCAGCTAGTTCTGGAGCACAAGTCTTCAGCACTACAGCTGGGATGTTGTCGGGGTCCATAGCCTTTGCTATTATAGAATCGAGGGAATTTTGGAAGTTCAAAACCAATGCATCCACTATCTCTGCAGCCACCTCTTTTAGAACCCTCGGATGTAGGCCATCAGGTCTGGCGATTTATTGGCTTTTAGTCCCATGAGATTCTCAAGTACTTTTTCCTCTACTGATAATAATTACTTTAAATTCCTCAATCTCATTAGCCCCTTGGTTCCCCACTATTTCTGGTGTTCTTTTTGTGTCTTCTACTGTGAAGGCAGATACAAAATATTTGTTTAACGCATCTGCCATTTCCTGATTCCCCATTATAATTTCTCCTGGCTCAGCCTCTAGGAGACCAACGTTTACTTTTGCTACTCTCTTCCTTTTATAAACTTGTAGAAGCTCTTACAATCTGTTTTTAAATTTCTTGCTAGTTTACTTTCATCTATTTTCTCCCTTTTTCTCAATTTTTTGGTCGTCCTTTGCGGATTTCTAAAACTCTCCCAATCCTCAGGCTTGCTACTCTTCTTGGCAACAAATAGGCTTCTTCTTTTAATCTAATACTATCCTTAACTTCTTTAGTTAGCCACGGGGCGGATCATTTTTCCCGTGGAGTATTTATTTCTCAATAGAATATATATTTGTTGAAAATATTGAAATATTTCTTGAAATGTTTGCCATTGCTTTTCAACCGTCAGACCCTTTAATTTAATTTCCCAATCTACCTTAGGCAACTCTCCCCTCATACCTGTGTAATTGGCTTTATTTAAGTTTAGGACTCTAGTTTCGGACTTAAGTACGTCACTCTCAAACTCAATGTGAAATTCTATCATATTATGATCACTCTTCCCCAGAGGATCCTTTACTGTGAGATTACTAATTAACCCTGTCTCATTACACAATATAAGTTCTAAAATAGCCTGTTTCCTGGTTGGTTCCATGATGTATTGCTCTAGGAAACAGTCTTGAATACATTCCATGAACTCATCCTCCAAACTACGTTTGCCAATTTGATTTGCCCAGTCTATATGAAGATTGAAGTCCCCCATGATTATTGCATTACCTTTGTTACAAGATCCTATTATTTCATGATTAATACTCTGTCCAACGGTATAGCTACTATTAGAGGGCCTATAACACGAGTGGGTTAGCCAGCTCATTTCCAGGCCGTCCACTAGAAAGAGCTTGAGACCAGCCCAAAATGACTTGCTTTTCCCTCCTGTGGAGAATCACCTAATATCTACATGGCATCTCTCCAACAATGTGACTCAGATCTGGTATTAATCTATTATAATCTCCAAACAATGCAATCACTGACAAGATAATGACTGAGTTCGATTAGGCAGTCACAGATTTCAAGGAATGTAAAATTGCACGCACAGCCCCTGAATCTCGTGGATTCATTTTATACTGAATAAGGCTGTCAGAAATTATGAAATCGGCAAGGATTTATTTTTGAAGGAAAAAAAACAACAGCTATGTCCAGGCAAAAGTTAATTAGGTCAGTGCTGTTTGAAAGATAATGGTTTGTTGTCAGCAGTGTGAAATGATGTAACCGCTCCTAAATAACAAGTGTGTGTGTGTCTGGAGTTGTGTTTATAGGAAAGTAATTAATATCAGCTTTAAAAGTATCTTGATTGTTGACTCCTGGGCAGCGTGAATGAAGGCAGGTGATGGATTCCCGGCAATGCGTTTACCATGGGATCATCTTCTTCATGATAGTGAATCTATATTCTGAGAATCTATACTATTGTTGTTTATGATTGATTGACAGCTTGGTTTTCAAAGGAACTAAGAACACAAAATATGAGAATTGTTCAATGGTTCTGGCTCAAACGATAATATCCATTTAATGAAGAGAATTCCATGGCATTTGCGTTGCACATATTCCATTCACATACACTTCTACCTAAAGGGTCTACCTTGAGATTAAATTCTAAAAAACAAGGGACAAGAGAAGGCTGGACTTTACTTTTACCTGGAGAAAGCCTGAAACTTGAAAAAAAGCTAAACTGCTTCCAAATCTTTGACAGTGGTTATATTGTATTGCATTTGCCATAAAGCTCTGCTTCCATAAATGAAGTGAAAATAAATTCAAACAGTAGTTTAGCCTGCAGTCAGGTCCCAAATATGATGTTTTCCATTTTCAGATCAACAGGAGACGTAATAGGAAATTCCAGTGTGCAAAGTTACTGCTACATAAAGTAACTGATACCATGAGCTATGCCATCCAAGATGGCGCAAACCTGATCATTAAGACGCAGCCAACTCCTGGGTAAGCCTGGCACAAGTGTTTATACAGAAACGCTGGTTGAATTTCAGATGGGGGTTCTCCCAATCGTCTGCCATTACTTCACTCTCTTTTTCTGGGATTTCTGAGAATCTTCCGCTGAGGTGATGGCAAATGATCGAGAGAACCACCACGGAAATTCAACTCGCCTGCACTGTACCGATGTACACTGAACCAATCTAACCTTTGAATCGTCACTCTCAGCATACGCTTTCTATTTATTGCCCACTGCAGAGCTACTACATCCTAATCACCTGGCATCTTATCCTTCCTCTTGGTATTATGTTCTTGGTGCATCATTTGCTCACAGCTTCTTTTTCGCTCTTGAAAATAGGATTGTCCTGTTTCAAGCTGCTTTCAATCTCTAGAAAATCAAAGGAAGTTCAGGTCGACAATCTCCCTCCACTCTGCCCACCCCTCTTTTCATTGTGGTTTCTCTCATATCTCACTATTTTACCCATTACATTATTTAAAGCTAGTCAGGGAGGCCTCTTCCTGAAAGGTCTAAGGATCTTTACTGAGTGTTCCAGACCAGTGTTGCTGGATAATTATAATCAGTTTACCACAGGCAGCTGTAGACCCTCAAAAAGAAAGAAAAAGAAAGTTCCTTGCACGCTGCTTTTAGTTATTTGGACTCCTGACCTTTATCGTGAAGGTTATTTCGTGCTCGCACCAGGTCGGGATCATCTGGCCCAACACCAAGGATTCGTAGGGCTGTGTAATTCAGGGCTGTTCCAAAAACTGTGGACTTGTCCTCCACATGCCTAGAGTTCAATAAAAACACATGCGTCACATTTGGAATTATGATACAGAAAAGTGCACAGTAGGCCGTACATTTACCATTACTTCAGAGCACCACTGCTGGTCTTGGCAATGGTGAAACCACAACCAATGCTGGTCTATTACCCTTCATCTTACTGAAGAAACTGGCACTCTGCATGGAAAGTAGAGTAAATCTAAAATAAATGCATAATTTGTTACAGGTATTATTTGTTATGCTATGTGGAAATTTCGAGGCTCAAAGAATGAATGGAAATTAGCACCAATTTGCCACAATGAATTGACCCCCTCTCCCCTTTTAGGAATAACCTCAGTCTTTGTACAGTGTACAGCAGCAAGGATTCAGAGTACACCAACCAGTAAGTTGCGCTGAAAAGGGCTCCATTTTAGAATGTATCGTCCCATGTTTAATATTTAATTTCTCAGGATGTGGGCAATGTTGGCAGGACTGCATTTACTGCCCATCCCTAGTTGCCCTGATATCCAAGTTGCAGATTAGCAGAGAGCATTAAAAACCAACCATGTAGCATTGGACTGGAGTTATGTGTAGACCAGACGGAGTAGGAGTGGCTGGTTCCCTTCCCTGAAAGACATTGGTGAACCATTTGTGTTTTTATAACAATCCAGGAGCTTTCATGGTCATTTTTCTGGTGCCAGCTCACAAATTAGCAGATTTGCTGAATTCAATTTCACAACTTGCCCTGATGGGATTTCAACTCACAACCTTGAGTTCAGTACCATAACAGCAATATGGCACTCTCTCCACACCATGCACTGTTTCCATTTGGGAATGGCACTATTGAGATAGCAGAGACATATAATACATCAGCTCGGGACTGTGGTGAGAGTGGGGGCGGAAAAGGAGTGCAGCTAAGAATTAGTTTTTGTAATGGCACAAAACCGTATTCTTTACACCTTGATACTTCCATTCAAGAGTCAATTGTGGGCTGCTCCTAGTTGGAAATATTGATTTAAAGCTAGATTTATTCTGTGAATTCTGATCCATTATTTACTGTTTGGAGGCTGCAGGAATTCAAATCATCTGTGAACCTTAGCAGCATCAGTAAAACGAGCCCTTTACCTGTTTTCCCTAGGCTCGACTGGATTAGAACCCAAGGTGCCAGAGAGAAAGGGTGTAAAAGTAAAACCAGTTGACATTAGAACAAACTCAACCTCTCTATTCAGTGCTGGATTTTGTTACAAATTGGTTGGTACTTACAAACCCCAGCCTCCATCCGGGAGTTGTACTGAGCGCAGATATCGGACCATTTCCTTCCTCTGAGCTTCTGACAGTGGTATATTTGCTACATGACATGTAATCAGGAGACCTAAAAGAAGATTTCATTAGTTAAAGAAAAAACTCAAGTTTTTAAATATTATTTTTGTTTTGAAATTGGTGTCCATTATTATATTTAACTGTCTCCTTGCCCAAAAATCGAATGTTTCCTTCTGGTGTTAACATGGGCTGCATAAAGTGCCATCCACAAACATTTGAAATTCCTCATTTGCCAATCTCAGTAGTGCCATCGGAGAAGGTGCAAGGCACTTCCCCTAAAAAGGGGAGATAAGCCTCAAGAATGTCGCTCTTGCTTCTCTCCCCTTACTTTTCCTGATAAGACAAGGTGTGAGGTGCCAGGAGACACAAAGAAAAAAGTACAATAATGGCTTGAAACCCAGCCCTAACGTCAACATTAAACGTCAAACCTTGACTTTCCCATTACGTTGTGGGCCTCCCTTCATTGGGAATATTGGCTTCAAGGCGGATTTATTCTGTGAACTTCTTTCCTTGGGCTAGACTGGATCAGAAGTCAGGGTGCTAGAGAGGAAGTGCACCACAGGACCATCTCCTTAACTTGCTGACTAACCTGGTAGAAGGAAGAGAGGCCCGCCATAGTCTCCGGCCCAATGTCCATCCTCGGCCTGTAGTAGTGTATAAAACTTCATTCCCTGCAGAACTGCCTCTTGTGCCGTACCAGCATTCTGTGAATTCCTGGCAAATTTACTCTGAAATATCAAGACATGACAGGCATTGATTTATTTCAGCACTGTTCCATGTCAGAAATTGTATTCTCTTAAACTTAGTATTGAATCTTTGGCAGCTTAAATTTACAATTTTGATTCATAACATCTGCAAAATAGGATTGTAAACTACCTAAACAGAAGCAGAAAGGAAAAGCTGGTTTGTGGTCTATACTTTGATAAGGGACACACCATTCATTCTCATGAGCCAGGAGATAGAGAAGTGACCGTTTTCATTGGGAACAAACATGTCCATAGCAATGTCCATGCCATGGTTTTGAAAATCAATTCTGTACACAAAATGGGATTCATAAATGAGAAAGCTGAGATCTCCTCTGCTGCAGCACTACGTTCAATGTCTGGGTTCAAGACACCCTTACAATTTCCTTTAAGTGCTCAGTATAGCTCGGTTATTATTGTTGACCGTTTCCTTTTGGTTACATCAGTGAGTGACGATATTGCTAGTACGGTGGACTGGCTGAGAGAAGTTACAGACTTTATGGTGAGATTTAACAATTGGACTGTCAAAGCTAAGGTGGCATTCAGCTAATCTTTACTGATATTAATCCAGCTCCTAGGCTCAGTAATGCGTGCGAAACAGTGCCATATATTACTAACTTTATCCCTACTGATATTGACCAGCTCCCTTACTAACAGGCTCGGTAATTCCTCCCAGCTGGTGCTGCCCTGTGTTATTAATCATGTTGTTATATGTGTGAATCCAGCTCCCTCACACTCTCGGGCTCAGGAACTGTTCCCCATCAGCACTGGTATGTTACTGACCTGAACTTCACTGAAATTAATCCAGTTTCCTCATGTTCTCAGGCTCAGTAACTGTTCCTAATCTGCACCTTCTATGTTAATAATTCTATTTCTACTAATGTTAATCCAGTTCCCAACCACGTTCAGCTTCAACATCTCTGCCCAATTACCTTCCAACCGGTGTTGCCAACTCTGGTTGGACATATTCCAGGTTTTATCACAGGACTTACTGCCCCGCCCCCACCATTGGTCACCGGACACATCCATCTCTGGGTCGCACTGCCTTCTCACACCAATTGGAAAGAGAACAGACTCTTCGTTACCTGATTGACTGATAGTCAAACAGCCTTTTTCCCTCCCACAGTTCCAATATTTTTTATAGCTAATAAACAAAAACATGTTCAAAGAAAATGAAACAATATTTTTAATGCTATGATTTTGCTCCCAGGTTGCTTACAACAGTGCAGTGTCCTGGAGATTAATCTTTTAAATCCTGGAGACTCCAGGACAATCCTACTTCCAACCCACCGATACAATAATGGTCTAAGCATTCATTGTAAATGAAAAGATTCAAAACTTTTCAAAATAAAAAACAGAAGTAAAAAAAACAGTAATAAGATTTGTTTTTAAAATGTGAATCAAGACATTGACACTTGCTCTTTCAGTACCTAATATGTAAATAAAATTATGTATTGTATTAAATGATGGCTGTACATATTTCTTTGAAAACAGATCAACATGGAAATTCCTAACACTACAGGCACATACAGTGTTGAGTCCTAACGAATGCAGCTCCAGCATTGTTTGTGGCCTGTCTTCTGCTTCTCTGTAGTCAACATAACTCCAGGTCTGTCTGCCCTCAACATTTGCAAGCCTCCAGCGTGTCAGGTCTGTAGCTGGCTCAGTTTTATATGGACCACCTCTTCTGCGCAGACACCTGTGAACGGGAGAAAAGCACATCATACCACACGGACCCAGCCCCAGCATTCATCTCGTCACAGCCAAGGATGTTCTCCCGAAACCAAGAAATCACTGATTGAAATGTGCATTCTTACTTGATTTTCCCTAATCCTCAAGGCCTGCTGCACACAGCTTCAGCCTGGGAACAAACTCATCTGCACACTGGTAATGGTACTCCATATTCCACAAAGGTTTCTGTCAATTACACCCCTGGGAGATGTTCCATTCCTCCTAAAACCAACAGAGGCTTTTGAAACCCAAGTTTGTTTGGTCTTTCCCAGTGGTTACGCTGGTTGAAGCAGTGAGTAGTTGAGAGGTAAACAATAGCAATGTTCTGGATTCGATCCGCAGTCTGTGCTAAACTGGCTTATCTCAGCTGAGGTAGGGTGAGGTTGCTACAACTGCCCTCAATGCCTTGGGTTGGGAAGTGGAAATCAATCAGCCTATGTTCACACGTCACATGACTATTCAGTTAGCCTCGAAGTCACATCTCAGGACAAGGGCTTGGTTGTCATAACCCCTGCAGAAGAGACAGATCAACTTGCAGAAAGCGAGGCACCTATACTTTCAACTTAAGCAAGGTACTGAAGGTCAACGGGCACCCATGGCTCTGTACCCTGGCACGGAGAGGAGGGAAAGGAAGACAAGAGCTACCATCAACTAACCACCACCACTTGATTTATCTCAAACTCCCTCCTCTTTACAACCTTGGGATCCTGCACCTGTGTCTTTACTTCTCAAATTTAGAAAAAGCTACATTTCCCCAGGACTTCAGAACAGCTCTGAGAATAACATTGAGAAAGTCAGAAACGGAGATATTTATGGAATTTTAAAATATTATTATATGTGAGGAAGTATCAGCCAGTTTGGGCTTTTAGGAGGAAGGAAGGAGGGAAGTAAGGAGCTGGGGGGGTCTGGAAAAGGAGCCAGGGAAGGAGACGCCAGGATGAGTCTCAATGTCAAGAGGGTGGATGCGGAGTGGGAGGAGATTGAGGAGCAGGGACCATGGTGCAGAGACTGATACAAGAGACACACGGGGAAAGGGGCAACACAGGGGACTGGAGCCCGCCTCACTGCCGTTATTTGTTTGCATGCAAAATAATCAGTGCCGGTAGGGCACCTGCGCAGTGACCTCCTCCACCCGCGATCAGGGCGCCGTCAACCCCACCGGGATTCGCACCGGAGCCCGCGGAACCATCGCCCGGCAGGTACCACACACACGGTCACCGGCCCGGGGGGGGGGGGGTACCACACACACGGTCACCGGCCCGGGGGGGGGGGGGGTACCACACACACGGTCACCGGCCCGGGGGGGGGGGGGGGGGTACCACACACACGGTCACCGGCCCGGGGGGGGGGGGGGTACCACACACACTGTCACCGGCCCAGGGGGGGGTACCACACACACTGTCACCGGCCCAGGGGGGGGGGGGGGGGGTACCACACACACGGTCACCGGCCCGGGGGGGGGGGGGGTACCACACACACGGTCACCGGCCCGGGGGGGGGGGGGTACCACACACACGGTCACCGGCCCGGGGGGGGGGGGGTACCACACACACGGTCACCGGCCCGGGGGGGGGGGGGGGGTACCACACACACTGTCACCGGCCCAGGGGGGGGGGGGGGGGTACCACACACACTGTCACCGGCCCAGGGGGGGGGGGGGGTACCACACACACTGTCACCGGCCCAGGGGGGGGGGGGGTACCACACACACTGTCACCGGCCCAGGGGGGGGGGGGGGTACCACACACACTGTCACCGGCCCAGGGGGGGGGGGGGGTACCACACACACTGTCACCGGCCCAGGGGGGGGGGGGGGTACCACACACACTGTCACCGGCCCAGGGGGGGGGGGGGGTACCACACACACTGTCACCGGCCCGGGGGGGGGGGGTACCACACACACTGTCACCGGCCCAGGGGGGGGGGGGGTACCACACACACTGTCACCGGCCCGGGGGGGGGGGGGGTACCACACACACTGTCACCGGCCCGGGGGGGGGGGGGGTACCACACACACGGTCACCGGCCCGGGGGGGGGGGGTACCACACACACTGTCACCGGCCCGGGGGGGTACCACACACACTGTCACCGGCCCGGGGGGGGGGGGGGGGGGTACCACACACACTGTCACCGGCCCGGGGGGGGGGGGGGTACCACACACACTGTCACCGGCCCAGGGGGGGGGGGGGTACCACACACACTGTCACCGGCCCGGGGGGGGGGGGTACCACACACACTGTCACCGGCCCGGGGGGGGGGGGGTACCACACACACTGTCACCGGCCCGGGGGGGTACCACACACACTGTCACCGGCCCGGGGGGGGGGGGGGGGGTACCACACACACTGTCACCGGCCCGGGGGGGGGGGGGTACCACACACACTGTCACCGGCCCAGGGGGGGGGGGGGTACCACACACACTGTCACCGGCCCGGGGGGGGGGGGTACCACACACACTGTCACCGGCCCGGGGGGGTACCACACACACTGTCACCGGCCCGGGGGGGGGGGGGGGGTACCACACACACTGTCACCGGCCCGGGGGGGGGGGGGTACCACACACACTGTCACCGGCCCAGGGGGGGGGGGGGGTACCACACACACTGTCACCGGCCCGGGGGGGGGGGGGTACCACACACACTGTCACCGGCCCGGGGGGGGGGGGGTACCACACACACTGTCACCGGCCCGGGGGGGTACCACACACACTGTCACCGGCCCGGGGGGGGGGGGGGGGGTACCACACACACTGTCACCGGCCCGGGGGGGTACCACACACACTGTCACCGGCCCGGGGGGGTACCACACACACTGTCACCGGCCCGAGGGGTGGGGGGGGGGGTACCACACACACTGTCACCGGCCCGGGGGGGGGGGGGGGTACCACACACACTGTCACCGGCCCGGGGGGGTACCACACACACTGTCACCGGCCCGGGGGGGGGGGGGGGTACCACACACACTGTCACCGGCCCGGGGGGGTACCACACACACTGACACCGGCCCGAGGGGTGGGGGGGGGGGGGTACCACACACACTGTCACCGGCCCGGGGGGGGGGGGGGTACCACACACACTGTCACCGGCCCGGGGGGGGGGGGGGTACTACACACACCGTCACCGGCCCGGGTGGGGGGGGGGGGGGTACCACACACACTGTCACCGGCCCGGGGGGGGGGGGGGTGCTACACACACTGTCACCGGCCCGGGGGGGGGGGGGGGGGTACCACACACACTGTCACCGGCCGGGGGGGGGGGTACCACACACACTGTCACCGGCCCGGGGGGGGGGGGGGGTACCACACACACTGTCACCGGCCCGGGGGGGGGGGTACTACACACACTGTCACCGGCCCGGGGGGGGGGGGGGGTACCACACACACTGTCACCGGCCCGGGGGGGGGGGTACTACACACACTGTCACCGGCCCGGGGGGGGGGGGGGGTACCACACACACTGTCACCGGCCCGGGGGGGGGGGGGGGTACCACACACACTGTCACCGGCCGGGGGGGGGGGGGGTACCACACACACTGTCACCGGCCCGGGGGGGGGGTACCACACACACTGTCACCGGCCCGGGGGGGGGGGGGGTACCACACACTGTCACCGGCCCGGGGGGGGGGGGGGGTACCACACACACTGTCACCGGCCCGGGGGGGGGGGGGGGGTACCACACACACTGTCACCGGCCCGGGGGGGGGGGGGGGGTACCACACACACTGTCACCGGCCCGGGGGGGGGGGGGGGTACCACACACACTGTCACCGGCCCGGGGGGGGGGGGGGGTACCACACACACTGTCACCGGCCCGGGGGGGGGGGGGGGTACCACACACACTGTCACCGGCCCGGGGGGGGGGGGGGGGTGGGGTACCACACACACTGTCACCGGCCCGGGGGGGGGGGGGGTACCACACACACTGTCACCGGCCCGGGGGGGGGGGGGGTACCACACACACGGTCACCGGCCCGGGGCTGTCCCTGTCCCTGTTGCCCCCGGTCACACACTCACCCTCGCTCAGCCGCCATCACTCCGCCGCGCGCTCCCGCCAGTGACGGTTGGTGCGGCGGCCGCGCGCTCTCGCTCCCCGCGCGCTCCCGCCAGTGACGGTTGGTGCGGCGGCCGCGCGCTCTCGCTCCACGCGCGCTCCCGCCAGTGACGGTGGGTGCGGCGGCCGCGCGCTCGCGCTCCCGCCAGTGACGGTGGGTGCGGCCTCCCCGCGCGCTCCCGCCAGTGACGGTGGGTGCGGCGGCCGCGCGCTCTCGCTCCCCGCGCGCTCCCGCCAGTGACGGTGGGTGCCACTCGCGCGGGTGAGTGGGAAGGTGAGCCGACATGAGCCGAGCCGCGCCTGACCAATCAGGTGGGCGAACTATCGCGCGCCAGCGAGGGTTAGCCAATTGATGGAGAAAGAGGCGGAGTTACACCTCCCATATGGCCAATCAGGAGGGGCAGTAGGCGGAGTTACACCTCCTACACGGCCAATCAGGAGGGGCAGTAGGCGGAGTTACACCTCCTACATGGCCAATCAAAAGGGGCAGTGGGTAGGGTTCCGACGCACGAACAGCCAATCATCAATTTGATGGTGTGTAGCTGTGGTTTGACCGACATGTACTTGACCAATCAGCTGTAGGTATGACTGACGAGGGCAGGGTCGATGAATGAATTGATGAATGAATGAATGGGTCACCAGTTGGCGCGCAGTCTGTGACCGCACACTCGAGAGGAGATACTGCACAGGGCTCCATATCAACCAAGGCCTCCTGGCTGTATGTTACTGGACTAGTAATCCAGAGTCATGAGTTCAAATCCCACCACGGCAGCTGGCGAATTTAAATTCAATTAATTAAATAAAATCTGGAATTAAAATACTAGTATCAGTAATGATGGCCATGAAACTACCAGATTGTCGTAAAAACCCATCTGGTTCACTAATGTCCTTTAGGGAAGGAAACCTGCCGCCCTTACCCGTTCTGGCCAATATGTGACTCCAGACCCACAGCAATGTGGTTGATTCTTAATTGCCCTCTGAAATGGCCTAGCAAGACACTCAGTTGTAAAATCTCGCTACAAAAAGTCATAATAAGAATAAAACCGGACGGACCACCCGGCATCGGACCACTAGGCACCGGACACGACTGGGCCACTTCAGAGGGTATTTAAGAGTCAACCACCTTCCTATGGGACTGGAGTCAGATATCGGCCCAGACCGGGTAAGGACGGAAGGTTTCCTTCCCCAAAGGTCATTAGTGAACTCGTTGGGTTTTTACGACACGTTTTGGTCACTTTTACTGATCCTGGTATTACTGATATTTTTAAACTGAATTCAAAGTCTCAAACTGCCACTCATGTTTTGACCTCACGTTCTCTGGATTCCTGGTCCCAGAAACAATCACCACGACACGAACCGTTACCCGTGTTACAGGTGAGGGGTTTCCAATCAGAGCGCATTGAGTCCAGACCCACCCGTCCTGTTCCCCCACTGAAATGGTTATAATCTGTCAGGTCTGTGGGTACAGGAGCCCCATTGGATGATATAATAGATACAGGTGCCCCATTGAATGATATAATGGATACAGGTGCCCCATTGGGTGATATAATGGATACAGGTGCCCCATTGGGTGGTCCTGTGGGTACAGGTGCCCCATTGGGTGGTCCTGTGGGTACAGGTGCCCCATTGGGTGGTCATGTGGGTACAGATGCCCCATTGGGTGATATAATGGATACAGGTGCCCCATTGGATGATATAATGGATACAGGTGCCCCATTGGGTGGTCCTGTGGGTACAGATGCCCCATTGGGTGATATAATGGATACAGGTGCCCCATTGGGTGGTCCTGTGGGTACAGGTGCCCCATTGGGTGGTTCTGTGGGTACAGGTGCCCCATTGGGTGGTCCTGTGGGTACAGATGCCCCATTGAGTGATATAATGGGTACAGGTGCCCCATTGGGTGGTCCTGTGGGTACAGGTGCCCCATTGGGTGGTCCTGTGGGTACAGGTGCCCCATTGGGTGGTTCTGTGGGTACAGGTGCCCCATTGGGTGGTCCTGTGGGTACAGGTGCCCCATTGGGTGGTCCTGTGGGTACAGGTGCCCCATTGGGTGGTCCTGTGGGTACAGGTGCCCCATTGGGTGGTCCTGTGGGTACAGATGCCCCATTGAGTGATATAATGGGTACAGGTGCCCCATTGGGTGGTCCTGTGGGTACAGGTGCCCCATTGGGTGGTCCTGTGGGTACAGTTGCCCTATTGGGTGGTCCTGTGGGTACAGGTGCCCCATTGGGTGGTCCTGTGGGTACAGGTGCCCCATTGGGTGATATAATGGGTACAGGTGCCCCATTGGGTGGTCCTGTGGGTACAGGTGCCCCATTGGGTGGTCCTGTGGGTACAGGTGCCCCATTGGGTGGTTCTGTGGGTACAGGTGCCCATTGGATGGTCCTGTGGGTACAGGTGCCCCATTGGGTGGTCCTGTGGGTACAGGTTCCCCATTGGGTGGTCCTGTGGGTACAGGTGCCCCATTGGATGGTCCTGTGGGTACAGGTGCCCCATTGGGTGGTCCTGTGGGTACAGGTTCCCCATTGGGTGGTCCTGTGGGTACAGGTGCCCTATTGGGTGGTCCTGTGGGTACAGGTTCCCCATTGGGTGGTCCTGTGGGTACAGATGCCCCATTGGGTGGTCCTGTGGGTACAGGTGCCCCATTGGGTGGTCCTGTGGGTACAGGTGCCCCATTGGGTGATATAATGGGTACAGGTGCCCCATTGGGTGGTCCTGTGGGTACAGGTGCCCCATTGGGTGGTTCTGTGGGTACAGGTGCCCCATTGGGTGGTCCTGTGGGTACAGGTGCCCCATTGGGTGGTCCTGTGGGTACAGGTGCCCCATTGGGTGGTCCTGTGGGTACAGGTGCCCCATTGGGTGGTCCTGTGGGTACAGGTGCCCCATTGGGTGGTCCTGTGGGTACAGGTGCCCCATTGGGTGGTCCTGTGGGTACAGGTGCCCCATTAGGTGATATAATGGATAGGGTACGGTAGCATAGTGGTTATGTTACTGGACTAGTAATCCAGAGGCCTGGACTAAAATCCAGAATCATGAGATCAAATCCTGCCACGGCAGCTGGCGAATTTAAATTCAATTAATTAAATAAAAATCTGGAATTAAAATATTAGTATCAGTAATGGTGGCCATGAAACTACCGGATTGTCGTAAAAACCCATCTGGTTCACTAATGTCCTTCAGGGAAGGAAACCTGCCGTCCTTACCCGGTCTGGCCTACATGTGACCCCAGACCCACAGCAATGTGGTTGATTCTTAATTGCCCTCTGAAATGGCCTAGCAAGCCACTCAGTTGTAAAATCTCGCTACATAAAGTCATAATAAGAATAAAACCGGACGGACCACCCGGCATCGGACCACTAGGCACCGGACACGACAAAGGCAAACCAAGCCCAGTCGACCCTGCAAAGTCCTCCTCACTAACATCTGGGGACTTGTGCCAAAATTGGGAGAGCTGTCCCACAGACTCGTCAAGCAACAGCCTGACATAGCCATACTCACAGAATCATACCTTTCAGCCAATGTCCCAGACTCTTCCATCACCATCCCTGGGTATGCCCTGTCCCACCGGCAGGACAGACCCACCAGAGGTGGCGGTACAGTGATATACAGTCAGGAGGGAGTGGCCCTGGGAGTCCTCAACATTGACTCCAGACCCCATGAAATCTCATGGCATCAGGTCAAACATGGGCAAGGAAACCTCCTGCTGATTACCACCTACTGCCCTCCCTCAGCTGATGTATCAGTCCTCCCCCATGTTGAGAAGCACTGAGGGTAGCAAGGGCACAGAATGTACTCTGGGTGGGGGACTTCAATGTCCATCACCAAGTGTGGCTCGGTAGCACCACTACTGACCGAGCTGGGTGAGTCCTGAAGGACATAGCTGCTAGACTGGGCCTGCGGCAGGTGGTGAGCGAACCAACACGAGGGAAAAACTTACTTGACCTCGTCCTCACCAATCTACCTGTCGCAAATGCATCTGTCCATGACAGTATTGGTAGGAGTGACCACCGCACAGTCCTCGTGGAGATTAAGTCCCGTCTTCGCACTGAGGACACCATCCAATGTGTTGTGTGGCACTACCACCGTGCTAAATGAGATAGATTCAGAACAGATCCAGCAGCTCAAAACTGGGCATCAATGAGGCGCTGTGGGCCATCAGCAGCAGCAGAATTGTATTCCAGCACAATCTGTAACCTCATGGCCCGGCATATTCCTCACTCTGCCATTACCAACAAGCCAGGGGATCAACCCTGGTTCAATGAGGAGTGTAGAAGAGCATGCCAGGAGCAGCACCAGGCGTACCTAAAAATGAGGTGGCAACCTGGTGAAGCTACAACTCAGGACTACATGCATGCTAAACAGTGGAAGCAACATGCTATAGGCAGAGCTAAGCGATTCCACAACCAACGGATCAGATCAAAGCTCTGCAGTCCTGCCACATCCAGTCGCGAATGGTGGTGGACAATTAAACAACTAATGGGAGGAGGAGGCTCTGTAAACATCCCCATCCTCAACGATGGCGGAGTCCAGCACGTGAGTGCAAAAGACAAGGCTGAAACGTTTGCAACCATCTTCAGCCAGAAGTGCCGAGTGGATGATCCATCTCAGCCTCCTCCCGATATCCCCACCATCACAGAAGCCAGTCTTCAGCCAATTCGATTCACTCCACGTGATAGCAAGAAACGGCTGAGTGCACTGGAAACAGCAAAGGCTATGGGCCCCGACAACATCCCGGCTGTAGTGCTGAAGACTTGTGCTCCAGAACTAGCTGCGCCTCTAGCCAAGCTGTTCCAGTACAGCTACAACTCTGGCATCTACCCGACAATGTGGAAAATTGCCCAGGTATGTCCTGTCCACAAAAAGCAGGACAAATCCAATCCGGCCAATTACCGCCCCATCAGCCTACTCTCAATCATCAGCAAAGTGATGGAAGGTGTCGTCGACAGTGCTATCAAGCGGCACTTACTCACCAATAACCTGCTCACTGATGCTCAGTTTCAGTTCCGCCAGGACCACTCGGCTCCAGACCTCATTACAGCCTTGGTCCAAACATGGACAAAAGAGCTGAATTCCAGAGGTGAGGTGAGAGTGACTGCCCTTGACATCAAGGCTGCATTTGACTGAGTGTGGCACCAAGGAGCCCTAGTAAAATTGAAATCAATGGGAATCAGGGGGAAAACTCTCCAGTGGCTGGAGTCATACCAAGCACAAAGGAAGATGGTAGTGATTGTTGGAGGCCAATCATCTCAGCCCCAGGACATTGCTGCAGGAGTTCCTCAGGGCAGTGTCCTAGGCCCAACCATCTTCAGCTGCTTCATCAATGACCTTCCCTCCATCATCAGGTCAGAAATGGGGATGTTCGCTGATGATGGCACAGTGTTCAGTTCCATTCGCAACCCCTCAGATAATGAAGCAGTCCGAGCCCGCATGCAGCAAGACCTGGACAACATCCAGGCTTGGGCTCATAAGTGGCAAGTAACATTCGTGCCAGACAAGTGCCAGGCAATGACCATCTCCAACAAGAGAGAGTCTAACCACCCCTTGACATTCAACGGCATTACCATCGCCGAATCCCCCACCATCAACATCCTGGGGGGTCACCATTGACCAGAAACTTAACTGGACCAGCCATATAAATACTGTGGCTACAAGAGCAGGTCAGAGGCTGGGTATTCTGCGGCGAGTGACTCAGCTCCTGACTCCCCAAAGCCTTTCTACCATCTACAAGGCACAAGTCAGGAGTGTGATGGAATACTCTCCACTTGCCTGGATGAGTGCAGCTCCAACAACACTCAAGAAGCTCGACACCATCCAGGACAAAGCAGCCCGCTTGATCGGCGCCCCATCCACCACCCTAAACATTCACTCCCTTCACCACCGGCGCACAGTGGCTGCAGTGTGTACCATCCACAGGATGCACTGCAGCAACTCACCAAGGCTTCTTCGACAGCACCTCCCAAACCCGCGACCTCTACCACCTAGAAGAACAAGGGCAGCAAGTACATGGGAACAACACCACCTGTACGTTCCCCTCCAAGTCACACACCATCCCGACTTGGAAATATATCGCCGTTCCTTCATCGTCACTGGGTCAAAATCCTGGAACTCCCTTCCTAACAGCACTGTTGGAGAACCTTCACCACACGGACTGCAGCGGTTCAAGAAGGCGGCTCACCACCACCTTCTCGAGGGCAATTAGGGATGGGCAATAAATGCTGGCCTCGCCAGCAACGCCCACATTCCATGAACGAATAACAAAAGAGGGACTTCAGTTACCCGGGGGACTCCGAGGCCTCTCTCCTCTGCTGTCTGTTGTGCTAAAGCGGGAGTTACTAACGCAGGTCGGGTAGCTACATTGCCCACCATCACTAGCCCCCCAATCCACCCACTCCAGGGGTCAATTTCTGACCAAAGCTGAAATGCTTCATCATTACAATATCCGACTGATGAGTCCCGGACCAAACATACAATAACCGAAAATGTTGCATTTCTGTCTCAGTCCGGCCGAATACTAAAGAAGCACAAATTAAACCTGATTAAAACCACTTGTGACAGGGAAGCCTTCTAATGGGCCAGATTTTTCTGAAAACATAAAGCGTGTGAACGGGGCGCGCCATTATTAACGGGCAAATCGGCTCGCAACCTGTGGCGAGGAAGAGATACCCCGTGAATTGCAAATCGCCACAAGATGGTTTACGCCGCTTCGCCGTTAGCCTTGCAAAAATGGGGTCTCGCACTTAACTCTGTGATTAGTAACTTAGTTAACACATTAGAGGGCCATATATCCATGTTTGCCAATGACACAAAGATTGGTTGCATTGTAAGTAGTGTCGACGGGAGCATAAAATTACAAAGATACATTGATAGATTAAGTGAGTGGGCAAAACTGTGGCAGACGGATTTCAATGTAGGCAAGTGTGAAGTCATCCATTTTGGACCAAAAAAGGATAAATCCAAGTATTTTTTTAAATGGTGAAAAGCTGGAGCGGTGGAGGTCCAAAGAGATTTAGGGGTCCATGGACACAGATCATTAAAATGGAGCAGTCAGGTACAAAAAGTAATCAGAAAGACTAATGAAATGTCAGCCTTTATAACTAGAGGGCTAGAATATAAAGGGGGAGGAAGTTTTGCTAAAGCTATACAAAGCCCTGGTTAGACCACATCAGGAGCACTGTGTACAGTTCTGGGCACCGCACCTTAGAAAGGATGTATTGACCTTGGAAGGAGTGCAGTGCAGATTCACCAGGATGTTACCAGGGATCCAAGGGATAGATTATGAGGAGAGATTACATAAACTAGGTTTATATTCCCTGGAGTATGGAAGGTTAAAGGGTGATTTGATTTGATTGAGGTTTGTAGGATTTTGAAAGGAATTGATAGGGTGGATAGAGAGAAAGTTTTTCCGCTGGTGGGGAAATCTAAGACAAGGGGACATAACCTTAAAATCAGAGCCAGGCCATTGAGGAGAGAAGTTAGGAATCACTTCTTCACACAGAGAGTGGTCGAAGTGTGGAACTGTCTCCCACGAGAGCAGTAGATGCGAGCTCAATTAATAATTTTAAATCGGAGATTGATAGGTTTTTGCTAGCCAAAGGTATTAAGGGATAACATAAGAACATAAGAGATAGGAGCAGGAGTAGGCCATTTGGCCCTACGAGCCTTCTCCGCCATTGAATGGGATTATTACGAATGCTGCGCAGCATTCCTAATAAGAACCTTCAATTTTGTCTTTTTACTATTTATTCCTACTCTGACCCTATCTGCTGGTGCACTCTTATGTTTGTTCGCTCTGTCCCTTCCTGTCACACTCTGGTTATCATTACCCCTATCTCTTCCCTTTACTACTTCCTTATCCTTTCTCTTCAACATTCTAAATTTCCCCCCACCTGAATCCTCCCCCCGTGAAGCCCGTCCTGGTGGAACAGCTCTCTCTTTCCCCAGTACTGGTGCCAGTGCCCCATGAATCAAAACCCACTTCTCCCACACCAATCTTAGAGCCACGCATTCATCTCTCTGATCCTATTGACCCGATGACAATTTGCTCGTGGCTCAGGTAATAATCCAGAGATTATTACCTTTGTGGTTCAGCTTTTTAATTTTGTCCCTAGCTGCTCAAACTCTCTCAGCAGAACCTTTTTCTCAGTCTTACCTATGTTGTTGGTAACTACGTGGACCACGACAACTGGATCCTCCCCCTCCCACTCCAAGTTCCTCTCCAGCCCTGAGGAGATGTCCTTAACCCTGGCACCGGGGGAGGGAACACAGCCTTCAGCATTCACGCTTTTGGCTGCAGAGAACAGTATCCATCCCCCTAACTACAACCACCTTCCTTTTCACTCTCCCCACTTGAATGGCCTCCTGTACCACGGTGCCGTGGTCAGTTTGCTCATCCTCCCTGCAGTCCTCGCTCTCGTCCACACAGCTTGCAAGAACATTGTAATTGTTAGACAAGTGTAAGGGTTGAGACTCCTGCAGTACGACCTCCTGGATCCCCTTACCTGCCTCACTCGCAGTCACACTCTCCTGTTCTTGACCACGGGCCAAGTCTAAAGTATTTAGTCCAAGGGGTGTGACCGCCTCCTGGAACAAAGTATCCAGGTAACTTTCGCTCCGCTCCCACTGTGCGCTCTTTTTATCCCCGCTCCGCTTTCACTGTTTCCCGCCGCTCTGGTGAACTCTCACTCTCGCTCTGCGCTCTTTATATCCCCGCTCCACTCTCGATCTGCGCTCTTTTTATCCCCGCTCCGCTCTCGATCTGCGTTCTTTTTATCCCCGCTCCACTCTCGCTCTGCGCTGTTTTTATCCCCGCTCCGCTCTCGCTCTGCGCTCTTTATATCCCCGCTCCGCTCTCGATCTGCGTTCTTTATATCCCCGCTCCACTCTCGCTCTGCGCTGTTTTTATCCCTGCTCCGCTCTCGCTCTGCGCTCTTTATATCCCCGCTCCGCTCTCGATCTGCGTTCTTTATATCCCCGCTCCACTCTCGCTCTGCGCTGTTTTTATCCCCGCTCCGCTCTCGCTCTGCGCTCTTTATATCCCCGCTCCGCTCTCGATCTGCGTTCTTTATATCCCCGCTCCGCTCTCGCTCTGCGCTCTTTTTATCCCCGCTCCGCTCTCGCTCTGCGCTCTTTTTATCCCCGCTCCACTCTCGCTCTGCGCTCTTTATATCCCCGCTCCACTCTCGCTCTGCGCTCTTTTTATCCCCGCTCCGCTCTCGATCTGCGCTGTTTTTATCCCCGCTCCGCTCTCGCTCTGCGCTGTTTTTATCCCCGCTCCACTCTCGCTCTGCGCTGTTTTTATCCCCGCTCCACTCTCGCTCTGCGCTGTTTTTATCCCCGCTCCGCTCTCGCTCTGCGCTGTTTTTATCCCCGCTCCGCTCTCGCTCTGCGCTGTTTTTATCCCCGCTCCGCTCTCGATCTGCGCTCTTTTTATCCCCGCTCCGCTCTCGCTCTGCGCTCTTTTTATCCCCGCTCCGCTCTCGCTCTGCGCTGTTTTTATCCCCGCTCCGCTCTCGCTCTGCGCTCTTTTTATCCCCGCTCCGCTCTCGCTCTGCGCTCTTTTTATCCCCGCTCCGCTCTCGATCTGCAGTGTTTTTATCCCCGCTCCACTCTCGATCTGCAGTGTTTTTATCCCCGCTCCACTCTCGCTCTGCGCTGTTTTTATCCCCGCTCCACTCTCGATCTGCTCTTTTTATCCCCGCTCCACTCTCGATCTGCAGTGTTTTTATCCCCGCTCCACTCTCGATCTGCAGTGTTTTTATCCCCGCTCCACTCTCGATCTGCTCTTTTTATTCCCGCTCCACTCTCGATCTGCAGTGTTTTTATCCCCGCTCCACTCTCGCTCTGCGCTGTTTTTATCCCCGCTCCACTCTCGATCTGCAGTGTTTTTATCCCCGCTCCACACTCGATCTGCGCTCTTTTTATCCCGGCTCCACTCTCGCTCTGGGCTCTTTTTATCCCGGCTCCACTCTCGCTCTGGGCTCTTTTTATCCCCGCTCCGCTCTCGATCTGCGCTCTTTTTATCCCCGCTCCGCTCTCGATCTGCGCTTTTTATCCCCGCTCCACTCTCGATCTGCGCTTTTTATCCCCGCTCCACTCTCGATCTGCGCTCTTTTTATCCCTGCTCCACTCTCGATCTGCAGTGTTTTTATCCCTGCTCCGTTCTCGCTCTGCGCTCTTTTTATCCCCGCTCCGCTCTCGATCTGCGCGCTTTTTATCCCCGCTCCGCTCTCGATCTGCGCTTTTTATCCCCGCTCCACTCTCGATCTGCTCTTTTTATCCCCGCTCCACTCTCGATCTGCAGTGTTTTTATCCCCGCTCCGCTCTCGATCTGCGCTTTTTATCCCCGCTCCGCTCTCGCTCTGCGCTCTTTTTATCCCCGCTCCACTCTCGATCTGCAGTGTTTTTATTCCCGCTCCACTCTCGATCTGCAGTGTTTTTATCCCCGCTCCACTCTCGATCTGCAGTGTTTTTATCCCCGCTCCACTCTCGATCTGCAGTGTTTTTATTCCCGCTCCACTCTCGATCTGCAGTGTTTTTATTCCCGCTCCACTCTCGATCTGCAGTGTTTTTATTCCCGCTCCACTCTCGATCTGCAGTGTTTTTATTCCCGCTCCACTCTCGATCTGCAGTGTTTTTATTCCCACTCCACTCTCGATCTGCAGTGTTTTTATTCCCACTCCACTCTCGATCTGCAGTGTTTTTATTCCCGCTCCACACTCGATCTGCAGTGTTTTTATTCCCGCTCCACTCTCGATCTGCAGTATTTTTATCCCGGCTCCGCTCTCGATCTGCAGTGTTTTTATCCCCGCTCCACTCTCGATCTGCAGTGTTTTTATCCCCGCTCCACTCTCGATCTGCAGTGTTTTTATCCTCGCTCCACTCTCGATCTGCAGTGTTTTTATCCCGGCTCCGCTCTCGATCTGCGCTCTTTTTATTCCTGCTCCACTCTCGATCTGCAGAGTTTTTATCCTGGCTCCGCTCTCGATCTGCGCTCTTTTTATTCCTGCTCCACTCTCGATCTGCAGTGTTTTTATCCCCGCTCCACTCTCGATCTGCAGTGTTTTTATCCCGGCTCCGCTCTCGATCTGCGCTCTTTTTATTCCCGCTCCGCTCTCGATCTGCAGTGTTTTTAATCCCGGCTCCGCTCTCGATCTGCGCTGTTTTTATCCCCGCTCCGCTCTCGATCTGCGCTGTTTTTATCCCGGCTCCGCTCTCGATCTGCGCTGTTTTTATCCCCGCTCCGCTCTCGATCTGCGCTGTTTTTATCCCGGCTCCGCTCTCGATCTGCGCTGTTTTTATCCCGGCTCCGCTCTCGATCTGCGCTGTTTTTATCCCGGCTCCGCTCTCGATCTGCGCTGTTTTTATCCCGGCTCCGCTCTCGATCTGCGCTGTTTTTATCCCCGCTCCGCTCTCGATCTGCGCTGTTTTTATCCCGGCTCCGCTCTCGATCTGTGATGTTTTTATCCCGGCTCCGCTCTCGATCTGCGCTGTTTTTATCCCGGCTCCGCTCTCGATCTGCGCTGTTTTTATCCCGGCTCCGCTCTCGATCTGTGATGTTTTTATCCCGGCTCCGCTCTCGATCTGCAGTGTTTTTATCCCGGCTCCGCTCTCGATCTGCAGTGTTTTTATCCCCGCTCCACTCTCGATCTGCAGTGTTTTTATCCCCGCTCCACTCTGGATCTGCAGTGTTTTTATCCCGGCTCCGCTCTCGATCTGCGCTCTTTTTATTCCCGCTCCGCTCTCGATCTGCAGTGTTTTTAATCCCGGCTCCGCTCTCGATCTGCGCTGTTTTTATCCCCGCTCCGCTGTCGATCTGCGCTGTTTTTATCCCGGCTCCGCTCTCGATCTGCGCTGTTTTTATCCCCGCTCCGCTCTCGATCTGCGCTGTTTTTATCCCCGCTCCGCTCTCGATCTGCGCTGTTTTTATCCCGGCTCCGCTCTCGATCTGCGCTGTTTTTATCCCGGCTCCGCTCTCGATCTGCGCTGTTTTTATCCCGGCTCCGCTCTCGATCTGCGCTGTTTTTATCCCGGCTCCGCTCTCGATCTGCGCTGTTTTTATCCCCGCTCCGCTCTCGATCTGCGCTGTTTTTATCCCGGCTCCGCTCTCGATCTGTGATGTTTTTATCCCGGCTCCGCTCTCGATCTGCGCTGTTTTTATCCCGGCTCCGCTCTCGATCTGCGCTGTTTTTATCCCGGCTCCGCTCTCGATCTGTGATGTTTTTATCCCGGCTCCGCTCTCGATCTGCAGTGTTTTTATCCCGGCTCCGCTCTCGATCTGCAGTGTTTTTATCCCGGCTCCGCTCTCGATCTGCAGTGTTTTTATCCCGGCTCCGCTCTCGATCTGCAGTGTTTTTATCCCCGCTCCACTCTCGATCTGCAGTGTTTTTATCCCCGCTCCACTCTCGATCTGCAGTGTTTTTATCCCCGCTCCACTCTGGATCTGCAGTGTTTTTATCCCGGCTCCGCTCTCGATCTGCGCTCTTTTTATTCCCGCTCCGCTCTCGATCTGCAGTGTTTTTAATCCCGGCTCCGCTCTCGATCTGCGCTGTTTTTATCCCCGCTCCGCTGTCGATCTGCGCTGTTTTTATCCCGGCTCCGCTCTCGATCTGCGCTGTTTTTATCCCCGCTCCGCTCTCGATCTGCGCTGTTTTTATCCCCGCTCCGCTCTCGATCTGCGCTGTTTTTATCCCGGCTCCGCTCTCGATCTGCGCTGTTTTTATCCCGGCTCCGCTCTCGATCTGCGCTGTTTTTATCCCGGCTCCGCTCTCGATCTGCGCTGTTTTTATCCCCGCTCCGCTCTCGATCTGCGCTGTTTTTATCCCCGCTCCGCTCTCGATCTGCGCTGTTTTTATCCCGGCTCCGCTCTCGATCTGTGATGTTTTTATCCCGGCTCCGCTCTCGATCTGCGCTGTTTTTATCCCGGCTCCGCTCTCGATCTGCGCTGTTTTTATCCCGGCTCCGCTCTCGATCTGCGGTGTTTTTATCCCCGCTCCGCTCTCGATCTGCGCTGTTTTTATCCCCGCTCCGCTCTCGATCTGCGCTGTTTTTATCCCGGCTCCGCTCTCGATCTGTGATGTTTTTATCCCGGCTCCGCTCTCGATCTGCGCTGTTTTTATCCCGGCTACGCTCTCGATCTGCAGTGTTTTTATCCCCGCTCCGCTGTCGATCTGCGCTGTTTTTATCCCGGCTCCGCTCTCGATCTGCGCTGTTTTTATCCCCGCTCCGCTCTCGATCTGCGCTGTTTTTATCCCCGCTCCGCTCTCGATCTGCGCTGTTTTTATCCCGGCTCCGCTCTCGATCTGCGCTGTTTTTATCCCGGCTCCGCTCTCGATCTGCGCTGTTTTTATCCCGGCTCCGCTCTCGATCTGCGCTGTTTTTATCCCCGCTCCGCTCTCGATCTGCGCTGTTTTTATCCCCGCTCCGCTCTCGATCTGCGCTGTTTTTATCCCGGCTCCGCTCTCGATCTGTGATGTTTTTATCCCGGCTCCGCTCTCGATCTGCGCTGTTTTTATCCCGGCTCCGCTCTCGATCTGCGCTGTTTTTATCCCGGCTCCGCTCTCGATCTGTGATGTTTTTATCCCGGCTCCGCTCTCGATCTGCAGTGTTTTTATCCCGGCTACGCTCTCGATCTGCAGTGTTTTTATCCCTGCTCCACTCTCGATCTGCAGTGTTTTTATCCCGGCTACGCTCTCGATCTGCAGTGTTTTTATCCCCGCTCCACTCTCGATCTGTGCTCTTTTTATCCCCGCTCCACTCTCAATCTGCGCTCTTTTTATCCCCGCTCCACTCTCGATCTGCAGTGTTTTTATTCCTGCTCCACTCTCGCTCTGCGCTCTTTTTATCCCCGCTCTGGAGTGTTTTTATCCCCGCTCCACTCTCGATCTGCAGTGTCTTTATTCCTGCTCCACTCTCGCTCTGCGCTCTTTTTATCCCCGCTCTGGAGTGTTTTTATCCCCGCTCCACTCTCGAACTGCACTGTTTTTATCCCCGCTCCACTCTCGATCTGCAGTGTTTTTATCCCCGCTCCACTCTCGATCTGCGCTTTTTAACCCTGCTCCACTCTCTCTGTTTCCCGCCGCTCTGGATGTGGAGCCAAGGTGGGTATATGGAGTTAGGCTACAGATCAGCCATGATGTCATTGAATGGCAGAACAGGCTCGAGGGGCTGAATCGCCTACCCCTTCCTGTTCCTATGATTTTCATGAAGTTACTGTACTTGCAAATTAATTGCTCATCAAATGCGCCACAGAAAGTAAAGTCCAGTAATTAACAGCCTAAGGAGCCTTTTTAACAATGTGATAATTGTTAATCAAAAGCAAAATACTGCGGATGCTGGAGATCTGAAATAAAAACAGAAAATGCTGGAAATGCTCAGCCAGTCAGGCAGCTTCTGTGGAGAACATCAGAACATAAGAAATAGGAGCAGGAGTAGGCCATCCAGCCCCTCGAGCCTGCTCCACCATTCAACAAGATCATGGCTGATCTTCTACCTCAACGCCATTTTCCTGCACTATCCCCATATCCCTTGATGCCTTTAATATCTAGAAATCTATCGATCTCTGTTTTGAATGTACTCAATGACTGAGCCTCCACAGCCCTCTGGGGTAGAGAATTCCAAAGATTCACCTCCCTCTGAGTGAAGAAATTTCTCCTCATCTCAGTCCTAAATGGCCTACCCTTTACTCTGAGACTGTGATCCCTCATTCTAGATTCCCCAGCCAGAGGAAACATCCTCCCTGCATCTACCCTGTCGAGCCCTGTAAGAATTTTGTATGTTTCAATGAGATCACCTCTCATTCTTCTAAACTCTAGAGAATACAGGCCTAGTCTACTCAATCTCTCCTCATACGACAATCCCGCCATCCCAGGAATCAGTCTGGTGAACCTTTGTTGCACTCCCTCTGTGGCAAGTATATCCTTTCTTAGGGAAGGAGACCAAAATTGTACACAATACTCCAGGTGTGGTCTCACCAAGGCCCTGTATAATTGCAGTAAGACATCTTTATTCCTGTACTCAAATCCTCTTGTAATAAAGGCCAACATACCATTTGCCTTCCTAATTGCTTGCTGCACCTGCATGTTAGCTTTCAGTGACTCATGTACAAGGACACCCAGGTCCCTTTGAACATCAACATTTCCCAATCTATCACCATTTAAAAAATACTCTGCATTTCTGTTTTTCCTACCAAAGTGGATAACTTCACATTTTTCCACATTATATTCCATCTGCCATGTTCTTGCCCAATCACTTAGCCTGTCTATATCCCTTTAAAGTCTCCTCACAACTCACATTCCCACCTAGTTTTGTGTCATCAGCAAACTTGGAAATATTACATTTGGTCCCCTCATCCAAATCATTGATGTAGATTGTGAATAGCTGGGGCCCAAGCACTGATCCCTGCGGTACCCCACTAGTCACAGTCTGCCAACCTGAAAAAGACCCATTTATTCCTACTCTCTGTTTTCTGTCTGTTAACCAATTCTCAATTCATGCCAGTATATTACCCCCAATTCCACGTGCTCTAACTTTGTTCACCAACCTCCTGTGTGGGACCTTATCGAAAGCCTTCTGAAAATCAAAATACACCACATCCACTGGTTCCCCCTTATCTATTCTACTAGTTACATCCTCAAAGAACTCCAGTAGGTTTGTCAAACATGATTTCCCTTTCATAAATCCATGTTGACTCTGCCAAATCCTATTATTATTTTCAAAGTGTCCTGTTATCACATCCTTTATAATAGGGAAAATACTAGAATCTATTATAAAGGATGTGATAACAGGGCACTTTGAAAATAATAATAGGATTTGTCAGAGTCAACATGGATTTATGAAAGGGAAATCATGTTTGACAAACCTACTGGAGATCTTTGAGGATGTAACTAATAAAATAGATAAGGGGGAACCAGTGGATGTGGTGTATTTTGATTTTCAGAAGGCTTTCGATAAGGTCCCACACAGGAGATTGGTGAACAAAGTTAGAGCACAGGAATTGGGGGTAATATACTGGCATGGATTGAGAATTGGTTAACAGACAGAAAACAGAGAGTAGGAATATACGGGTCTTTTTCAGGTTGGCAGACTGTGACTAGTGGGGTACCGCAGGGATCGGTGCTTGGGCCCCAGCTATTCACAATCTATATCAATGATTTGGATGAGGGGACCAAATGTAATATTTCCAAGTTTGCTGATGACACAAAACTGGGTGGGATTGTGAGTTGTGAGGAGGATGCAAAGAGGCTTCAAGGGGATATAGACAGGCTAAGTGAGTGCGCAAGAACATGGCAGATGGAATATAATGTGGAAAAATGTGAAGTTATCCACTTTGGTAGGAAAAACAGATGGTGAGAGATTGGGAAATGTTGATGTTCAAAGGGACCTGGGTGTCCTTGTGCATGAGTCACTGAAAGCTAACATGCAGGTACAGCAAGCAATTGGGAAGGCAAATGGTATATTGGCCTTCATTACAAGAGGATTTGAGTACAGGAATAAAGATGTCTTACTGCAATTATACAGGGCCTTGGTGAGACCACACCTGGAGTATTGTGTACAATTTTGGCCTCCTTATCTAAGAAAGGATATACTTGCCATAGAGAGAGTGCAATGAAGATTCACCAGACTGATTCCTGGGATGGCGGGATTGTCGTATGAGGAGAGATTAAGTAGACTAGGCCTGTATTCTCTAGAGTTTAGAAGAATGAGAGGTGATCTCATTGAAACATGCAAAATTCTTACAGGGCTCGACAGGGTAGATGCAAGGAGGATGTTTCCCCTGGCTGGGGAGTCTAGAACCAGGGGTCACAGTCTCAGAATAAAGGGTAGGCCATTTACGACTGAGACGAGGAGAAATTTCTTCACTCAGAGGGAGGTGAAACTTTGGAATTCTCTACCCCAGAGGGCTGTGGAGGCTCAGTCATTGAGTACATTCAAAACAGAGATCGATAGGTTTCTAGATATTAAAGGAATCAAGGGATATGGGGATAGTGCAGGAAAATGGCGTTGAGGTAGAAGATCAGCCATGATCTTGTTGAATGGTGGAGCAGGCTCGAGGGGCTGGATGGCCTACTCCTGCTCCTATTTCTTATGTTCTTATGTTGAGCTTCAAGCACGGCTCACAAATGAGTCCATTCAGGCCCTGACAACGGCCGTTTGGTCTCAGGGTGAACAACAGTCTGCCACCTTAAACAGGCAGACAGAAACTTTACAACTGTGCTCACAAGGCATCACACATGTCCTCCAAACTGTTCTCCAGCAGGGTGGCAGGAGTGATGTGGGCCTGGTCCCGGAGAGGGATGATGGCGAAAGGGGACATGGAAGTCGGGACGCCACACAAAGCGCTCCCAGGACTGTTCATCAACAGAAAGGGTTATCACTCGATCAACGTTCAGCTCGTTTGTGACCACCGCAAAAGAATTCTTCAGTTGCGCTCCAGATTCCCTGGCAGCTGCCATGATTCGTTCATTCTGAGGGAATCCAACATCCCGGGGCTCTTCCACGTACCGAACACCCTTAAGGGCTGGCTCCTTGGGGACAAGGGATACCCCCTGCACACGCGGCTCGTCACACCTCTGAGAAACCTCATCAGTGAGCAACAGTGTCGATTCAACGACAGCTACATCGCCACCAGATCGGTCATTGAACATGTGATAGGACTGCTGAAGAAGATGCAATTTTGGTGCCTCGATCTGGGGGAGCGCTTCAATATGCACCAGCGAGAGTGGGTCGCATTATAGTAGTGTGTTGTGTCCTGCACAACATGGCGCAACAGAGAGGGGTACCGGTTGATGAGGCCCCATCCCTTCATCCAGTATCCACATCTGCAAAGAACATTTTGGAGGAGGACGAACCCATGGCCAGAGCAGCGGCTCACCTGGCTGCTCGTGAGGCCAGGGAGTCACTCATATGTGAACACTTCTCATGAGATCACAAATTGAGAACAGTTCTGGTTTGTGTATAGGTGCTCGGATTGCTTTATGCATGCAATCAATTGCACCCTGTACCCGTGGGAAGTCAGCCACAGAGCGGAATCCCACTGCCCTCTCCGTCTGGCTGAGGTCGTCCATGGGGAAGTTGACGTATTGCGAGGCCCTGCAAAACAAGCCATCGGTGACCTGCCTTATGCACTTGTGTGCAGATGACTGAGAGACCCCAGCGATGTCACCGGTGGCACCCTGGAATGATTCAAAGGCAAAGAAGTTGACAGCAGTGGTGACTAACAGCGATGGGTAATAAGATGCCGCTCGGCCCAGCCAGGAGCAGCTCAGCATGAAGGAGGCTGCAGGTGTCTGCGACCACCTGGCGACTGACTCTCAGCCTCTGTATGCACTGCACCTCAGAGAGGTCCAGGAAGCTGAGCCTCGGTCTGTAGACCCTCTGGCGAGGATAGTGCTTCCTGCGACATCGCTCCCTCTGTGCAGGTGCCTGTGATACAGCACTAAAGGTGGTGATGAGCCACCTTCTTGAACTGCTGCAGTCCATGTGGTGAAGGTTCTCCCACAGTGCTGTTAGGAAGGGAGTTCCAGGATTTTGATCCAGCAACGATGAAGGAACGATGATATATTTCCAAGTCGGGATGGTGTGTGACTTGGAGGGGAACCTGCAGGTGTTGTTCCCATGTGCCTGCTGCCCTTGTCCTTCTCGGTGGTAGAGGTCGGGGGTTTGGGAGGCGCTGTCGAAGAAGCCTTGGAGAGTTGTTGCAGTGCATCCTGTGGATGGTACACACTGCAGCCACGGGGCGCCGGTGGTGAAGGGAGTGAATGTTTAGGGTGGTGGATGGGGTGCCAATCAAGCGGGCTGCTTTGTGCTGGATGGTGTCGAGCTTCTTGAGTGTTGTTGGAGCTGCACTCATCCAGGCTAGTGGAGAGTATTCCATCATACTCCTGACTTGTGCCTTGTAGATGGTGGAAAGGCTTTAGGGAGTCAGGAGGTGAGTCACTCACCGCAGAATACCCAGCCTCTGACCTGCTCTCGTTGCCGCAGTATTTATGTGGCTGGTCCAGTTAAGTTTCTGGTCAATGGTGACCCCCAGGATGTTGATGGTGGGGGATTCGGCGATGGTAATGCTGTTGAATGTCAAGGGGAGTTGGCTAGACTCTCTCTTGTTGGAGATAGTCATTGCCTGGCACTTGTCTGGCACGAATGCTACTTGCCACTCATCAGCCCAAGCCTGGATGTTGTCCAGGTCTTGCTGCATGCGGGCTCGGACTGTTTCATTATCTAAAGGGTTGCGAATGGAACTGAACACTGTGCAATCATCAGTGAACATCCCCATTTCTGACCTACAAGTGGAGCTACAAGTGGCAGATGGTGTCAGTTTGAGGGGGTCCGAAAAGTTGGTAAATATGTGTAAACAGAACAAGCCTGAGTGGAAACCAAGAATTTTTAGTCTGAACACAAAGATCTCCGAGCCAAAAGTTTGTCTAAGAGAACTGAGTGCCCTGCTGCAATAACTCACCTTTTATCCCCATCTGTCAAACAGAGATTTAAATGTCCAAATGGCCGCTGCTGAAACCTGACTACTTCACCATGTCGTGCTTCGTACAGCACAGGAAACACACTGAGGCAGTGTTGAAATCGCTTGCCTTCATTCTTAATTAGATTTATGTATTGAATTACTGCTTTAAATATCGGCTCGCTGGCTTTAATTTCCAGCAGGACTTGCGAGTTCGGGAACTACGCGTACTTCAGCGTGTTGGAGCCCCCCCATTGTTCTTTTAAAATCGTGCCCTTTGTATATGTTGGACAGTACCTGAAGGGTTCCCTGGAGCTGTGACTCCTGACTCCTTCTGTCACTCCCGTGGTCACCTATTTTTCTCTTTCTACACTATTCCTGTGTTCTGAACTGTCTAACACTGCCTCTTGGGTGACCATGTTCTGGACAGGATGATCCATAAATCCCCATATCTTCTCTGATGCCACTGAGTGTGGCCAAATGCTCCCCGAACACATACATGCTCTGCTGTACAGATGGAATTTTCCAACGGTGCAAATGTGTTGCTCCTTTTGGTCCACATATCACAGTCCACACACATCACAAGGGTTCCCTGAACTGCCATCCGTCTGTATCCAACGGACTAACTTAAAAATACGGGTAGTGTTAAGTAAGCAAATCCCGCAAGAATCAAACTCTACTAACTCAATCTGTCTACCTGTTGTTGAGTCATCTCTCACACTTCATGTAAGTATTAAATATAGACCAAAAGTCTCTCTTACAATCCTGGCACTGTATCTTCACATCAGTGCCGATTTCCGAATTGAGCAAAACTTCCTCCCTTAAATCGATTACCTTTGCTTTGCATCAAAAATAAAAAGCAATTTGCTGTTTTCTTCATTGGTGGGTCGGAGAAAGCAATCCAGTAATGGATAGTTGCGGCTTTGCAGAGAAAAACAGTGCGTCACTTGGCTGCTTTCACCTTCCATCTGTGTGCAAATCTTAAATCCTGTCCAATTCCTCAACGTACAAATTTGTACCAACAAGACAATTCTTGCAACAGGAATCAAATGACAAAGTAAGGACCAGGAAGCAAATTTCCACCGTATAAACTCAGGATCATACAGCTCAGGAGGCCATTGGGGCCATCGTGCCTGAGCAGATGCTAGCTCAATTGAACTATTTACTCTAATCCCACTTCTCTGTCCTTTTATATTCTTCTTTTCGCAAAACCATTTCGGAGACACAATTCGCCAGGACTATATTCAAACCTCAACAGGTTTAATTGATCATCTTCAAGCCTTTTATCCATGTATCTAAAAAGACTAAACCATTTTTCTTTTTTTCTTTGAGAGTTGCACAAATATACCATTGCTATGAAGTAGCGTATGTGGGCAGGGGCCTTGTTATATAATCAATGCTGCCCATCCTGTTGAGCTTTTGGCTCCTGGGATAAACCCTCCATCGACACAAAAGGAATGCCACTTCCGTTGAGGGATGTGGAGGCGGAGTATGCAAGGTTGGGCTCTTATTCTGGGAAAAGTGCACAGGCTTTACATGTGGTACTTGCAGCTGCGTGTCGCTTCTAAACTTTTGAGGTTCTTTTAAAGGAAGTGGCCCATGAATGACAAATGTCCTTCAAGTGTGTATGCATGTGCATTGAATTCAGGTAAAGTATAACATTAGTGGGTGTAGGGAGTAGTTATTAACTGCTCACTAAAAGTTCAAGCTCGCTCTCAGGCAGCTGCAGCCAAAGCAAACAGGATCATAGGCTGTCTTTCCCAGACTGATCAGCACAAAACTAGGGCCACGATAATAAGGGTCCTCTAAGGCTTCGGTGGGACCTCAGCTGGAATATTGTGTAGTTTTTTGATCCTCTCACCTTAAAGAGGGCACATTAGCTCCAGACAGATAGAGAAGGACAACGAAGACGATATCTGGCCTAAGTGCACTAAATCGCACCTTAGGTTTGTATTAACTTTAGAGGCATAAAGAAGGAACCTGATTCAAATCTTTATAATGATTAAGGGCATCGACAAGTGGATAGCTTGAGGTGATGGAGCAGAGTAAAACTTGGGGACATCCATTTAATCTGAGGAGCAGGGTGTGCAGTTTTATTTTTCTCAGGACGATCAAGCTGTGGAGTAACATTCTGCCAATGGTAGTGAGGACTGACTCCCAGCAGTGATTGGAAGCATCAGATGCGCTTTTTGGAAAAGGAAGGTAAGAATCCAGGTAATAACCAATGGATTTGGGCCTCTTGCCTGATCACCTTTTGAGAGATCAGGGAGGAATTTTTGACAAAGGTTTCCTGAATTTTTTTTTTGCCTTCACAGGAGGCTAACTCAGCATTAGCAGTG